>NW_028277177.1:22694166-22994722 GCF_051122295.1 Plectrocnemia conspersa | reverse complement strand
ATATTAGAATCACATTCACTGATATTATTTCAGTTAAAGTTCATGCAAAAATATGTTAATACAACTATTAAAAACGCTTTAAGACATTATTGGGCTTTTTAGACTATTTTATTTTCAAACAAATCATTGCAGATTAATTTTTCGTAGCGTTTCTTAATCTCGCGGATGAATTTTGTGATGATTTTTTACTATTATATAAAAGAGCTAATATAGAGTATTTATTTATAAAATCTTTTTCCGTAATCGTAAAAGTAGTTATACCTTTTATTTAATTTATATATAGAAACACTTTTATCATTCGATACATAAATTAAATAATTTACGAATAATACCCAATATCATTAAAAAAAAGTTAGAATTGTAAATAATCGAAAGTCTGTTATGATATATTATTAATTTATTTTGATTATTTTACAATTGTTTTGAATACATATTATTTTGGAATAAAATTGCTCGTTATATATATTTTAGATCTGAGCTCATATCACGTTCGATTATAGTATTTAATATTTTCAGTTAAAGTAGTGCTTATTACTATTGAGAAAGCATAACCAAAAATATAAATTAGTCATAATATGATAGTTTAGTGTTTTTGTCAACGTGATAAAAATTTATAATATTTATAACTACCTTAATTTTTAGTTTTTTAAATATTTGTTTCAAATATATAAAATCTTTTCTTTACAAATACATAATATCTAAAGTCGAATTACGTTTGATGATTTGTTTTAATTGCTAGTGTAACAATAATGCCTAAAAAATACGATTATATATTTTCGAACGATCCAACACAAAATACCATAACCTACTTACAAAACTAACATTTAGTGAATTAAAAAAATTGGCGCGTTCTTCTTTCAACTGTATTTCTTCTCCGTCAGAGTCTCCTTCCGCTCGCGGGAAAATCTCGCGCTTTTTCGACGTAGAAACGGTGGATTCTCCTGGACCATAACCGAAAAACGCACAATCCGTAAATACGTCAACCTCTGGCACCTTCCGAAAAACACCCAAAAGACTCTTTTCCTACATTTCAGCCGCAAACGCCGAAATTTATTGTATATAGACATAAATTCCGTACGTATCGATCAATCTTTCAAAATATATATATATATGTAAAAAAAAAAGTAAAGAACACCGTCCCAATATTAAATATATGTACGGTTAAATTAATTAATTCAAGTCGATTAAGTATTAAAATTAAGACATAGGTTTAGTTTTCGTTATGAAAATAACGAAACAAGAGTGCGTGGAGATAATCAAATCGTAGTTGAGTAGTTAAAAAAAATCTGTCTCTCGCCTCTATTGTCTCTCTTAAGACAAACTTTCGACAATCACTTTTTTATATCTGTATATTCTAATTCTAAATCTTGATATTTCAAGCCTTTTTCTAAAAATCAAATTCTGAGACTTTTACTCTTATCTATTTATATGGTAGTAGTGTGTGTATACATACATATATGCATATTAGTGTTTAGCGATTAAGTCAATTATCGTATATCAGGTAGATAAGGTTTAGGGTAGTTTGTAGAAGAAATTCGGGTTTTGCGGCCCCCTTCGGTCCCAGGGTCCCGTCCCCCTGCCACGACGTATTTTCAATCGTACCTGTCGTTCTGCCCTGTGGGGGCGAGTGGGCGGCCGTCGGAGTCCTGCCGCTGCTGCCCCGGGCCCCTGCCGGTGGCGTCGCCGCTGCAGCCCTCGCTGCCGCTGCTCGCCGCGCACCACCTGCCCCCATTGCACCACCAGCACCACCAGCACATACTGCACCACCAGCCAAACGCAGCCGCCGCGGCCGCCCTCTGCGACCTGCACGCCCCCAAGGCGGCCCACTTCCTCGCGCCTAGCATGGTAAGTCGACCGTTTCGGTGTTGTGTCTCCGTCCTTCCTCAATATCCCTTGTGCAGGTCCTTCGAGGATGTCCCGCTTTCTAGAAGCAATCGCGTCTTGTGCCGGGCTTACACGAAACAAGTTCCACAAGGTGCTCATCTGAGGCCGCGCCTGCTCGAATTTACCATCGTGTAAACCCGGCATTAGTGTGCATGTACGTAGTAGGTGAAATTAAAGATGTTTTCTTTCCACGGCTCAAACATCTTAATGAATTAGAAAAAAAACAAGCATACACCATAACATTAAATTCTAATTTACACATCTGTCGAAAGTAAAACTAAGACTAATAATATTTATTAGTCATTACAGGTTCGCTTTTTTCAAGAAAATGTAAATTGCCCTTTTTTATTATAGACAGATTATTTTTGCCATAAATTTGGTTATAAATATAGTTGTCAAATAATTGCATTTACAGATATATCTAATAGTAAACGATAAAATATTCGAGTTTTGACGTAAACTTAAATATCCTTCACAATTATTTCGTATTGTTTTTTCTGTATCGAATAAATATGAATAAATTGTTGAGTAGTACATAATCAGATATTCAGAAAAAATTACATTAAACACTTTTTATTTCTAGAAATTTCGATAATGAAAAAAATTTACAATGTAAGAGGAATAAATGTAATTTAATTGTTACATTACAGAATATTTGAACTGTTATTTTATTGTAACTACTGCTTTTATACAAAAATCGTGTATTAGAAATATAAATGCATAAAATTTATTTTCAGTATATTACTAAAACTATTACTAAAACCCTCAGTTTAAGGAAAAACCCCTCTGAAAAAATTAAAAAGTAAAAAAAAAAGGATTAAATTTATATGAATAAATTTAAAAAATATTTAATACCTTTACATAATTTTTCGCTAAAAAATCAACCTAATACTTTAAAACTTTTTCAATATTGCAATTATTATCTTAAATATATTTTTTTATTACTAACTATTAAAATACTTTTGATTAGTAAGTGTTTTATTATTTATAAACCAAGTTTATAATTACTAATTTGTTCTTGTATTGGCAACTTTATTTAAAAAACCTGGCGTAACTAGCGAAAAATATTTTTTTACTATATAATTCATTGTCTAAAACTGCCTTAAACGTAATATAAAATTTTAATAAGAATGTAATTTTAGTATGCATATATTAAAATAAAGACTAGCGACTTAATATACTATTTCCTAATAATAAAGTACAATTTTAATACAGAGTAAGATATAAAACCGTGTCTTTCAAGCGCAGAGTCTATCTTTGAATAAATCTGAAGCTGATGAAAACTTTATATCAATTTTCTCTCAGCATGACACAATGCAGTATGCAATTTCTTTATTGAAGAAAAATATAAAAGTTTTTCGCTGCGTGTCATATTATATATTAGTTTACTGCAGAATCTAGTACCTGTATTATATCACAAAATATAAATTGTATATATTACCATAGCATCATAAATTGTCAATTCTACTTATTAGTTTTATATATTGTGTATATATGTATGTGTACATTAATTATCATTATTAGAGAATATTAACCAATGTTTTCAATTAAAATAAAATATTTTATAGTTGATAAATATAACTTACTAACACAAAGCTTAACATAATTTGTAGCATCTTCTAACCGCATTCCTGTTAAAATACTATTACTTGCATGCAAATCTTTATTATAGTTAATGCTTGTTTATAACCGTAAACTCGCAGGGGTATGTTCTTCAGACTTGCGGTTTACGTCGATCGTAAACGAACTACGAGTCGCGTCTTAAAACTTTTCGCGAGGAGCAAACACCTGTTTTGATTACGCATTAAACGGTTAATTTCAAGTTGTAATTATGCAAACGTTCCTCGAACCGAATTCGAATCATCGGCGAAACCGTTCGCAAATATACAAGGAAGAAAATTCGATTTCGAAAGCTATCGTTTGCTAGGGGATTACGTTTTTAGCGGTCGTTCGATGAGCTAATTGGCCACTCGATGAAAAGTTAACCGACGGACGATACGTTTGTATCAAGTAACGCGTCGGTTAGTTAGTTTAACCGCTAGGATGATCGCGTTATTTGATCTGTCTATGTACAATATATTATGTCTACCGTTTGTTTAATAACTGTAACGTATTTTACGAATTCTACGAATCGGTGCTCTGCGGTTTTAAAGTGCCGCTAATGGGTTTAACTTTTGATGTGTCTATATAAAGTATTGACTATCGGTATGTAATGTTTGATTAAAATCTACCGTTTGATTTTTGTATTATATATAATATTATATATTAATGTATATATATTAAAATATAATAAATCGGTATAAATATAAAAATCTAGATTAAAAATAAAACCATTTTATTCGTTAGATTACCGTTCAATTGTAATTAATACAATCGTTACTTTGCCTAAATACTGCATTGTCATATTAAATATTTTGATTTATTATTGCTATACATATATTGGTTACTGTTGTATATATGTAATATACATATATCTAATAAATATTATTCTTTTATTACATTTATAAATTAATGTACACAATAAAATATTTCAATGTTTTTTTTTTATAATTTGACCAATGCTCTAGTCTTCGTATGTGAAGGTTTTATAAAAGGATTGGCTTAAGATTTTATCTTTCAGAAAATATTCTAAGAAAGTCGTTTGTATATTTAAAAAAATAGATCATGCATTTTCCTGAATATATAATATTTTATAAAGCGGAATTCAAATATATTATAAAGAGAATCTGTAGTTCGAATCATTTAAAACCTATAACAGACAAGAAAATCTGATTTATGTATCATAAAAGAAACTAGTTTTACTTTGCTGCTATTCCTTACCGTATCCTTTTCTACATTCATGCATTTTTTAAAGCATTTTACGGTCGTTATGCATGCAGACGTTCCTTGCGGGCCCGCCGACATCAAAGAGCTCCCTAATGCAAGAGTATGACAGAGTATTTTGTTACTTCTTGTCAAATCACACCGTTATATTTCACGGTGAGTCATATATGTCGCACAGAGCCAGGATTTCGCGATAATGGCATCGCTGATGAAGGGTTGCCATAGTGTCGACGACGCGTTGTTTCCTGACCGGAAGTGGTCATGGCTCTATGTCCGGAGAGATTTCTACTTTTTGGGTACACTTCTCTGGGTAGTGAATGGTCAAATTATCCCGGGACGAAAAATGGGAAACCTGAAAAGTGTAGCTCGCGGCTACTACTATATTCGTGGAATGAGTGGGTGGCGTCGTCGGTTCATTGATTTAGCACTTTTTCAGCAATCTTAAGTATATCTATTTTGAAAAAGTGTATGAACACTATTTGAAATGAGATTACATCAGACTGACAGAAATATCTAAATATAGATTCATAAAAGTCTAATTTACCAATTTCTCGTTTTTGCTATAAATGTTTATTTATTTAAATCGCTCCCCCACTGCTGAGGCTTTTGGTCATACAATTATAACAATTAAATAGGAAACAGATCTAGTTACCAGAAGAAAATTTAAAAGATAAAAAAATAGTACTTGTAATGATGGGAAAAATACATTAAGCTTAATACTACTAATTTAACCAGCAAACTAAACGTATTTATAATACAATTTATAGTCTCAAAAGTAAGATCTTCTTAAGGTATATAATTAAATTAAGTTTGGTCTTAATCGTAGTCACTGATTTTATAGATGTGGTTTAATATGATCTTATATAATACTTTTATTATATTTTTCAGTATGGCTATGACAGTGTTTTATAATTGCTAGTGATATAAAATATACTATCAGATTTTTAAGGTTAGTATAGCAATGTGAAAATTTGGAGTTCAGAAAAAAAAATAGTGTTTGATGTTACTCTACACCGAGCAAGCGTTTAATATTCACATTCCAATTAACCGCAATAGTTTTTTTCTTATTTACAATGCCAGCAAGCTCTTTAGATCTGAGTTCCGCAATATGCTTAGTAAATTTTATCTACTATTTTTTATTTCCATATAAGATATTCTTTATAAGCCGAAGTAGCCCAATATTTTGTATGTACGATCTAGCTGTAATTTAATTATTTATTACCATATTTAGCCGTGAGATTAGGAAAATCCAAGTAATACATTTTTGTGATGAACGATCAATATTATAAATATATTATATGATAATCATTCATTTTGCTCTCCCTCTGGGATTTGAACCTAGATCTTTCGGGTCAATAATCAATTATTGAAATAATATAATGTGTGCTTCTTAATGGTCGTTTTTAATTGTAAAACATATTACTTTTAATTTAATTTTCCATTTAATTAAATATGTATTCAAGTTTTGTAAAAATAGTTAGACGGCTCTTTTCTTTATTATTAACTATCTACCCTGCGGAACTTAAGATATATTTCTTACATTTTTTAAAGCTCCCTTGAATTTTACATTTACAAGTGTGCAATTTTTTTCAAAATGATAGTTAAAATAATTTGTTAAAAAGAAAATCAAAATTTGATAAATATATTCCCAAATTACGCGTAGCATATGACATTTACAGCTACGTGTACTATCTTAAATATTTTGCTGGAAAAATATTTACAGCCATAAAAAATCGACTATTATAAAGAAAACTATTAAATCAGTTTTCTATATATCATTACAATAATTTTTTCATGATTTAAAAAAAATATTTATTAAAGAGCATTTTTTAATCCATATCATGAAACCTAACTTTTAATGATTTTATTATAAATAATATATATATATATACAAAAATTCAATATAATTAAATCATAAAAAATGGAGTTTCTTGTCAAAGAAGTGTTGAAGGAACGTGAATTTTATCGAAAATAAGATGTTATTGTAAATGAATAATATTTTCTAATATTTTCGGCTAAAATCAGCTTAAATATACGTAAAATTCAACACATATATAATAGGGTGTTACCAAATCTAATAATAATATTGATTTTTATAGTTGAAAACTTTTTTAGAATTCAGTGAAATCATTATATAGATTGTTTGGCTTATTTTATTATCAGATGAAGTTTGAATGTACTGTTAAAATTTTTCAACAGTTCTGAAATTTAACACTACACACATTTTGATATTTTTTGCGCTATTTCAGAATCGCTGTGTTTATAATTTAAACACACATGCGCTTCGCACATAAGAATAATTTATTTCTAGACCTCTGGCAAAATAAACCGTGACAAAAGTAAATAAACATTTATGCATACTTCATCTGATGCGTGTAAATAACGAGCGGTGGTCTGTTCTGCGGTTTTTCTTCTTCCTGCGTCTATTTTTTTCTAATTCTAGACGTGATATATAAGTGTTCGTTCGACGATAGGAAACTTATTTTTTTCCGGAACTGGGTCAAATGGATTAATTGGCAATTTATCGGCAGGTCAGCCTGTGTTTAAATTTGAAGGGTGGTTTGTGTTTTTTTAGGCTTTTATTTCGGGTAATATTTATTTTTGGGTTTGCTCTGATGTTTTTCCTGTTAATAAATATTGCCTATTTTACATATTTTCTCTCTCCACAGCGTATCTCTAATTAATCCCACTTTTAATTATAATCGATGGAGTAAATATGTGTATCAATTTATTAAATTATATAAAATGTGTTTCGAAACGACCCAATCCAACTTTTGCGTCACCTTTGATGGTCTATAAATTGCCCATATTGCCCATACAACACGCCAATTGTGCTTTTGAAAATCAAGATTGATTCTTTGAGATCGGTTGCCAAAGCCGCGTCTGGAGTTTCGCGAGACGAGAATAGAGACCCAAATTCCAGTTTCGAACGTTATGTACCGATATAACTTTTTAAACGTCATTTTTTGTATCTATGTATAATTTTATTTACATATATGATTCATTGGTGTTTTGTCGATGTTGCCCTAATGTTATCAGTTTTGAACACCCAAAGAATGAGATGATTAGTAATCGATCTTTTTGATGATTTGGAGACGCGTCTAAAATGTGAAATCGCACTTGCTCCAAGATCACAGAGAAGCCCAGGGCATTGATGCCAAGCAAATGCAAGTACAAGAGCCTGGTTGGAATGCAGTCAGTCACGTTTTGAACCCTCCGTCCCCCGCCCCACGCCTTCCCAGACCCCTCTCTGTGGCCCTTCGTGCCGCAATCCTGTGCCACCAACAATGCTAATGCCGAGGGACGACCACTGCCATCATGGTGTTGTTGTACCTTCATGGTTGCCTTAAAGGCCCTTTATGAAACGTGTCCGCTTTTGAGGTCGGGGAGAAGTCTTCGCTCTGCTTTGTTTTAACTTTTCGACTTAACCGATTGACCGCGGAATAATAAGCTTTTAGGTGCTTTGTCCATGATATGATCGAATCTGAGTTTAAAAATGCGACTTTATTGCTTATTTCATATAGTACCTAAGATAAATGCGTTCTATTTTGCAGCCAATATTGGCTATTGTGTCTCTCTCTATTGAGCGAAATATTTATGACGCAGTCGACCTGAAACTATGCAAATGCACTCTCGATGCATTTGCATAGTTTGCGTTTTGCAATTGTTGAAATCTTTCCGTGATTCTGTTATCTTATCCATCGCTCGGTTTGTTTGCTTATAGTATGGCTCCGAGAATCCTGCGCAATTAAGGCTAGATTGTCAACGGATGCTACTATAGGTGAATGACAATGCGAAGACGCAAATTCGCAGCTGAATAAATTTTCTTCTAAATATTCTTATTTAAATACTTAATGTTTTATTTAATAAAGATTTTTTACTAAATGAGGTCAAAAATACACACACTAATAATGATCTATAGAATTTCGTGCTTTAAAATGCTACTAAGTAAAAAGTTTTAACATTCACAATTTTTTTTTCTTTTTTATACAGATTTTTCTATTATACTTTAGGCTATATTTACTTCCATATTGTTAAATGCAGAATAACTGCATTATAGCTATGTCTTTAACTAAAAAAATCGCAAATAGCTAACGATACTTTTATGAAGAATTTGCAGGACATAGCTTATGTATGATTGTCATTTTTTGATAAAATAAGATTTAATATAAACTATTTCCACATATTTGTAAGTCATAACGTTTTTTTCCTTGATATTTATTTTTTATAGAAAAGTTCAGTTAACATATTCTTTACTTATTGATACTAATTTGTATTAATGCAATGACATTTGAAAGCGCACAAGAAACTTAATGTAGTGAATATTATTCTAAACCATTTGTCGATTAAATATACGTTAATTTATTTAAGATATCTATGGCATTCGATAAATTTACTCAAAAATAGCAATGAAAAATATTATGACAAGTTGTATTATTGTCGGCTAGAATTTCCGTAATGTGTTCTCGCGATGCTCTCTGAACGATCGTTTCTGATTTTGTGACACCTTTATAATTCTGGTTTTAGGTAGCTCTGGTGAATCTTAGATCCTTGTACACGTCCACAAAATGTGTTCATAGTTATGAAGGTGATCGGTAACCAAAGGGCAAATGAACAATAGTATTATGCGTAAGATAAACGTATTGTCTATCACGCATCCTTTCCAAACAATAAGTAGCTTTTTCAGCAGTACTTATAAGTGATAAACTGTTTTAATAATGTTTGGTAACGAGATATCTCTTCCATTGTTTTAAAAAATACTGTGTTTAGCCGTACATTCAAGGCGTATTTTAGTTTTAAATTAATTCAAAATGTTCGTTAAAATGACCTCTAAATTAATAAATTGTGCAGATGATTGAGACCCTAAGCATAAATTCTAAATTATCCATAAATAAATGTTTTTTTTATTTAATAAAAAAAACTATTTTAATGTTTATTTTATTAATTTAAAATATAATTTGTTTCATGTTGCAAACGATCCTGTTATTCACAATAGAAGCTCATTTTTATTTTTGGCCAATGTAAAAGATGATTATAATGCTCAATCTCCTTGCAATCCCATCATACACGTACATTTTTTTAAAGTGGCCCAGAGCTTCAAGGTAGATTATGCTACTTGACTTTTAAATAATAAACTATCTTCTATGACGATTGTTGTCGTACAAAAATCATTTCTCATCTTAGTCATCAATTAATTGAGAAAAGGCACAGAAGCTTTTGAGATATCAGGATACGCGCCGACTTGTTTTCTTCGCTCAATTTAAGTCTTTCTAATCTTAATGTGCCTATGCACCGTTGAATCAGACTGTTGTAGAATTTCGGCCAAATAATAGATAGTTTGAGAAAAATTTTGCTTCCATTTTTGTGGCTAGGAGATCGTGGGCGTAGTTGCCATACATTTTTTAAGAAATTCATAAAACACGCAATTTTCTATGAATGATTTACTTTCGGGGCCCAATATTTTTTTAAATATCAGAATATAGAGTCCAGGTGTGCATCAATACAGATATGATGAAATACATACTCAAATTTTAACGGCCAAAGCACGACTTTATAAAAACCATATTCATCTTTGGTTTACCTATTTAGCAAAACATCTTTCGCGGTTTAACTTAAACTGCATCGATTCTGAATATCGTTAAATATTCATCTAGAAGACTACGTAGAAGAAATGGCACGTAATTGTTTTACACGTTTACCGGAAAATATTTCGCTTTTCGCCTAATTGAATTTCCCGCTGCATCCCGCTGAAAACTTTCTAGCTTTCGTCTCGTTTTTATCCTCTTAAAATTTTTACTCACCGGCGTACTTCTTCAAATTATTATATTTTCATCGTAAATGGAAACCGCTTTGAGTTTACTCTAATGCAAATGAAAATCAAATATTTTATCAGTCGAGCGTCGCATGAAATTTCTTCAGTGGGACGAATAACGAACCACCTTAAAAAAAGCTAAAAAAATATATAATAATATTCACCCGCAAATACTTGAAAGTATTTATTATGTACTCATAAAATATGTTTACTATATAAATGTATTATTTATTGTACCATCCATTTTTCGGGCGTGTTGGACCGATTATTACAATTTAGGCAAAAGCCCGCCTGTCACTATATAGAAATGTTCTTATTATTTGATACGGACGTGCGTTTTTATTTTAATATGATTGACAAGGTCTGATAATGCGTATAAGAATATGTGTGTGTTTTTCGTATGGTTTCCATATGTAAATATGAATTGCTTTCAATGTTTTATGTATTTTGTCAACTGGGTCGATGCTTCTAGGGTTGTTAGGCGTTTATTTCGTGGCATGTCATATTATAGATAGACTGATAACAGAGTAACATATTTAATAAATGTGTTTATCGTCCTTGTTGAAATTACACAATTTACTTTGATGAAAATTGTCTAATAATGAGATTTAATACTAGTTGAACTGGTACTGGAGCAGTGAATAAATGCTTTAGTTAACGTCCAGGATTACAATTATAAATTATTAACACGTAAAATATACAAATTAGTATTTTAGTAATTATTACATTGAAATTTAAAATAAAAGTGAACCGTTTAATTCCAATGATCTTTTGTGTTATGTTCGCAAGGTAAAAGCATATTATTTTAATTTAAACACAGTCCAATGATATTTTTTGTTGTGTTCGCAAGGTAGAAGCATATTATTTTAATTTAAATATATTTGGTACATTTTGAAATACATTTTATTATGTACGTTTTTAGTAGCACGTTGCTCATATGTGTTGTCACAGGTGAGACGTTTTAAAAACTCATATAATGTGTCGTGACGTTAAATTGGAAAGGATATATAACGTTGTCATGGCAGTCATGACTTGCAACTTTAAAGTAGTTAATGCCGGAAAATATAGCATCGCATAATTTACTTTTAAAAGCAACTTTATGCACAACTAAGTATTAAAAAATGCATACCCTATTGAGGCATAAATAACACATTGGCTGGAATACAATAATTTAAAATACGTTTTACGGCCTTCGCGTAAATTCCACCATAAAACTCCATATATAATTTAGCTCGAATGTCTTTGTTCAATTTTTAATATGCCCCACCCCCGTGAATATCACCTGACAAGGGTGAGCTTTTATCGCTGACGTAAAATTCAACGCACATATGAACTGAATCTGAAAAGCTGATACGAGCACATAAATTATCGCGAGCCGAAATAGCGAACGTGTTATTATTGCGCTTCTCGCCGCGAGCTTTCCGCGTCGAAAGCTCTTCTATTCTCGGAGCTTTTGTTAATTGAATTTTTACTCACCTGCACCACCGTGACTGGCTGGCTCGCCTGAATGAATAAGATTGTTTTTTTATTTTATTTTATTTAGTGAGACCGGCGATTGCTCACTGTCTCGTCGGTTCGTGCTTCGCAGAGCCTTGATTTAGCCTTTCGTTATTCTCGATCGATCGATTCGCCAGCCTAATAAGCAATTTTCTCCCTAATCGTTTCGGCCTAATGATCAATTTCGATAATTTCCCTCGCTGCCCACACGACCTCTTAATTTATCCGATAAACGATGTCCTTATGTCAATCGATTTGTATTATTTTCTAGACGATCAAATCGAATCTTGCCTGATTATAAATCATATTGATTAGTCAATTTTTATAACGTCAAAGCTTCAATTCGAGAGAGAAAAGATATTATTTTTATTTTAAAGATCCCCTCAAAGTATATTACGTTATGAGAATATATTTTAGTATATCTCGAATTTATATTAAAAAAATACTTGTAATTGCATTTTTATTTTAATACTTGGAATTTTAAATGTTCTGAATAATTTACTATTGATTATAATAGTGTGAGAAAGCAATGTTTAAAAATCTTTTTAGTGCTTGATATAATCTTAATCTTTTTCGGTACAATAATTTGTACTGCCATTCAAAAAAATCCTCAGTTTTGTTATTTTTTTAATTTATGCTGTTCATGCTTTTTCGTCCATAATATGTCATAAACTTCCCATTTTATTTATTCAGCACAAAGACAAAAATTGTTCATATTTTTTCTTGAACTCGATTCATCAAATTTTTAGTCCGAATTTAATGTGTGACTTAAACTCCATAGTATAAAACTCGTCTTGTATATTTTAAATTTTCTGAAGGAGAGTGTAAACAAAGATGCACTTTCTTCATAGTCTTTTTAAAATTGTGAAGCACTCTTTACAATTCGTTGGCCAGTCAAAAACTCGAGTGTTCTTTATACAATAGAATTGCTAAAAATATACGTCATTAGTATAATGTTTGTAAAAGAAAAATATTTTATATACATATATAAAGATTTTCATTACACTTATTATCATACTAATAATATTATATTACCACAACCATATAATTTATTTACAGTTTCTTTGATATAGAACGTTTAAAACGTCGTATAAAATAATAAAAAAAATCTCAAGTGACTAGTAAGAAAAATGTAAATTATTAAATTAAATTTATATTGCATATTTTAATATAACAAATTAATTTTATTCGCACTACAAATAAAGCTTTATATGAAAAGCTTTAAGTTTTGCATTCATATAATTTTCATGAAGAGAAAATCTTTATATATTTCTATTCTTAAAAACTACACCGAAAAACTTTTACTAAAATGAAAATGAGATCTATTTTTGTGTCGTACAGAAAGAGGCAAAGTTCATTACTAAGTTTTTAAAGTATTGTAATACTTTGATATGAAGCATGCATCTCTTGAAAAATATGTGTTTTAACTCAACTTTTTATGAGATTAGCTATGGACAATATTTACAAATATTAGTCGATTTAAATAATATTTTACGGTTCTCTGGCTTGCGCTCTCGTGTTAGTTTAAATATACCAGTTAATCAATATATTCAATCCCAATTAAATAAATAAAAAACTGGTCCTTTTATTGCATATCCAAAGGTGTGAAATAATTATGTATATAGTACATCAACAAGTCCTATGGACTTTGCACATTTTTGCACGGCGTTCGACCAAAGTGCTTATGAAAAAATTTAGGTTAACGCACCTGAGCACTTGGAAATAATCATTGGCTGCATAGGCAACAAGCGATGTGCATCCAAATAGCCTATGTGCAGCACAATAGTCTCGCTTAATGTGCATATCACGAACGCGATCGCGTAAATCTCAAGCAAGCCACTCTTGTCATTACACACACAAACACAAGTATGAAACAGAGTTACTCATTAACATCACAATATCATGTACGTTGAGGATGTAATTCCTTAGCATGCATGCATGTGTATAAAGCTCGTGGTTTGAAAACGCGGGGGGTCTCGTTATCTGAGGATAATTGGGACTAAGAAAGTGTAATCGAGAGTCGCGTATATGCGAAATAATGAGTTCGGCGAACAATTGGCATGAATACAAAAAGAGAGCTCTTCGAGACTTGTCGAGGACGAGTTAATTAGGTAGGGTTTAAAGGATCAAAACCATTGATTTCTTGAATGGGACGACTTGCTTGAATTGCGAAAAAAATATATTTTTGCATAACAATATCATAATATCTTAGGTACAAAAAAATCTAGTCTAGCAGCTAACTTCATGTATACTCTTGTATCATACGTATCGGTATCTAACTGAATACTTTTTACCAACGAATTGCTATCGTATCGAAGACATTTTTATATAATTATGTTTTCTTTAATCAATCTACTACTTCACTTTACTCATCAAAGCATTAAACATCAGTACAACTAGTGTTTTTTTTTCCGGATCAAAATTGATTTTTACTCGTTTTTTTTTTAAATTAAACTTGTACAATTATTTTAAAATGTTTCATAACCGCTGCGTAAAAAAAGATGGGTCTGTGCCAGATGCTAGAAATTATGCATGCTTTTTTGGAAGCTTTTGATGTTTTATAAAAAATCCGTGATTCTTGTTTGCTTTCAATTCTTAAACTAATATAATTTTAATTTTTTTGTTACTAATATAATTTTTAGTATCTCTTCATCTTTTCTTTCAATGACAATAGAAACGCATCATTCAAGCATTAAAGGTCCGAATCATTTAAATCGCAATCAAACCACTACTCAATGTTTGTCCGATCGACATTTTCAAAGCATTTTAATTTTTCATAATAATTGGTATATTTTAGATACATTACTTGCCTTTGCCTCTTTTGAATCCAATCTTTATTCAGGATCTAACAAATGTTGGTGCTATTCCATGTATAGCATTCAATGTCGTAATTTTGTCACAGAAATTAATTAAGCCATCATCTTTCTCAGCAAGAGCTTTGAGAAGACCAGCACGGTAAAGCTGTTTCATTGATGATATAACACCTTGATTCATGGGTTAAATTGAGCTTGTAACATTACATTTTGCAACCATTCGTTTTTAGTATGTCTTCATTCGGATGAAAACAGATGCATTATTTATTCACAATACCCCTTTTCTTTTTGAAAATCCCATTTGATTTACAACCAATCTTTGAAGATCTCTCTGTCCATCCATGGTTATTTTTTGTTATAATCATCAAGAGGATTTTTTTTATATATTTAAGTCCCCTTACATTATCATACTGTTTGTTTTGTGTTACAACAAACGCACATTCTCAAAAATAATAAAAAAAATAATTATGGAAAATTCGCCAAACAAATAATTTAAAATACACTGTAAATGTATGATATATTAATAAAATAACTACAGTATAATATTTTAATTAGTACTAAAAGCACAGCTACAAAAAGTTTTCCCTTTGGCAAGATCAAGGCGAACGATTAATTTCAGAGTAAAACAAAACTCGCAAGGCTTCAACACTCCATATACAGGGGCAAACAATGATTAAAAACTCAAAGTTAAACAACGGAAAGGAACCGCGAAATAATATTTCTTCGAGAAAATACATAAATCGTGGCAAATATAAGAAAAAGGGGAAACGAATGTCAACCGGCAGCGCCACCAGCCAGTAATGAAAATCGTATTTTTTTAACTCAAACAAACGCACACGTTTTCATTTGGGCATACCTGAAAAATATGCGATATTAATTTTTCGAGTAAAAAGGAAACTTTCCGACGTATGTGCGTTTCCATTATTAAAGGGCACATTGTTTGATGTTGAAAAAGTATAACATGTGTGTAATACAAAGTCTTTCGCGTTTATTATTCGTATTTAAGCGTTAACTCCCAGGTTTGTACAGCATTTCACGACTGAATGCATATTCAAACGGACTTTAATATCATTCGGCGCACGTATCTTTGTTTCGACCGTAAAACGTATTTGACATCTTGACTCTAGCTTTGCCTAGGTATAAAATCAGATGAAGTACACGGCGATCGGCCATAACTATAACCCAATGCCCCATCCCTATACCAGTCCGTATGTATGAGTTTTACAGCCGGGATATAATCCGATTCAGAATACGTTGTTGCGAAATTTATGTGGGAATGACTTTTGATTTTAGAACCACCAATAATTAACCCCAATAACTTGAGTCGTGAACTTTACGATTCGACTCACATTTTTATTGAATATCTGCATTATATAAGGAACAACTAAAAAATGTTTCGTGATATTTGACTTTGAAGTTCGTAGAGATTAAATCAATTAAACGCATTGGTCTGGGCCCGTTCACTTTAAAAGTCTGGTTATTGAGTAGTGTACTATGAATAATCACGCGTTTCCTTAGTTAAATTTTGATGCATGATTATTTTTTTATATGTATGTTATTAGCCAATTTTGTCGATCGAAAAAAAAATTATGATATTTTTGGGAGAAGCATTTCAATTTGCCTCATAATAAAACATTTACATTTTGACTTTAATACATTATATATTTTTTTTTGCAAAATATGGAGGATCTATAGTTTTAAACTGCACCCTGTGTATCCTTTATACATGCAGAAGATATAATCATATACAATAAAATATGTAGATAATTATCAAAATTTTTTTTTAATAAAATTAATGCTTATACCGTAGCATATTTTTTTTTATTAATAATGAGAGTATTATCGTTATATATTTTTTCTTATATGCTTTATTCGTGTCCAATGCATTAAACATAATACGTTTTTTATTGCAGTGAGAACTTTATTTTGTCTGAGATTTTTCATATGTAATATTCTTAACCTGGCATTTCTGCATCATCTAACTATTTTACTCTCTGAGTTTTTATGTCAGTGGCTTTTAAGTTTTATTTGTTATTGTTTGTATGCTCGACTTTTTGCACTAACAGATACAGAGAAAGATTATTTAAACCTATTATTTACCGTATAGTTCTTACTGTATAATAAAGACAACATTTTTTAAACCATATAGTTTAAACTCATTAGATAAAGCCACACGCATGCACCAGTTTCATTTCCTACTCTTCTTTACTATACTTAATTTTAAACATAAAGCATTATTTGCATTTGGAATATATTAAAATTGAGAACAATGAATGATGATCAAATCAAAAATGCTTCTAGTTCTTATGCCTAAACATTTGTAACTTATAAAAGCCCTTTTTTTTATTTATTATCAATTTTTCTATAGTTAAAACATAACAAATTTCGCATTGATCCATCAAAATTAATCAATATAAAAAATAATAATATGACACATAAAATGATATTCTTTAATCAATATATTATTTTTAACTTTAGAACTTTCATTGTATGATATGGTGTAAAAATATAGATGTTTTTCTTTGTTTTATCGTATTTTGACAAACACATTAAAATCTACAAGTTTATCCAAATCATTGCAAATTTGTACTAGCAAAAAAATTATAGAGGGATTTGACAGTACATGACAAATTATCAAAATATAGCTTGATATGAGACAATGGTGTATTTTATTCTGAATTTTTAAAACTAGTTTGTGGCGGCTGCAAATGGCTATTAATACATAATGAATGGCAATTTATATACTAGTTATAACTAGCAACTCTCTTCAACATAAAAATACAGTATACTCTTGATTATCCAGGCTAATGCTAGAAAGGAATGATCCTGATAATTAAATAACACGGATAATTCGACCTATATTTTTTTATTTGGTTTTAAAATATGTGTGATATATTTACAATACAGATTATCATATTTTTATTCAATAAGAAAATCTGTATTTTCTGTTTGCTTTTGAGAATCTCTCAATATTTGTTGAATATCAATACGAATTTTTATAAAAGTTATTATGTAGTCCATGCAAGTTTTAACATAAGTCAGTGCTGTCTTGTGACTAATGTAATTGTTTAATCAACTACTTATTTATTCTGTTTTTAATTATTTTAAGCATTGAAAACATAGATCATTTAAGTCGCAATCAAACGATGCTTGTCGCTTGTTTTCAATGTGTTTTTATTCGGATCAGAAGGATCATTATCCATTAATTATTCTGGAACTTTTTCGGCTTTGAACTAATCAAAGATTTTTGATATTCAACAGGAAGATGACTTAAAGCATAATTTTATAAGTTCCATGTGCATTTTCGCTACAATCTTATAAAATATACTGTATTGCTATATTTTTGAGTCTTTAACCAAATAATGGCACATATATTTTTTAATGAAGAACTTTGATATACAAACATTTTATAATATAAAATTCACATTTCGTCTGCAGCATTGCAACCGATTGAATTTATCTCTCTTGATTTTACAACATGTCAAGATAAAACCGGTTAGAAGTCCTTTGTTAGAATTCTCATGGATTCCAGTCCGCAAACTTTCCTGCCATCCGCGCTCGCGCGTATTTTATCGGACACTTCTCTGAACTAGTTCACGTTTCGTGCACTTGGCCTCACATACACACATTCCGAATGTGTTTCAGTGGAGAATAAGAATTGTGACGCATCGTTAAGCACTCGTGCGCTGCTGTACTTCCACATATGCACATATAATGTTGCGTGTATCTTGCGGTTTGCATGATATATGTTCGTTGACTCTCCGAGTTTAAATTTCCTCATGAAGAAAAGATTCACATTTTCATTCAGTGTTATGTGAGTAAAATTAAAAAAGCGATGATATCAAAAGACACTGGTAATTGTAGATGTAATGAACACACACAATACAATGCGATAACTGAATCATTTAATTTAGACACGCAATTTATCACAAAAAAATGCAGCCTCTATCTTGATATACATGGAACATACGATTAAATTAAAAATAGCAGCATAGTAGGTAATATTGCCCCTTAGTGTATTTTCGATAATTAATTATTCATTGTGACGAAATAATTCGTTAATTTAATTTCGATTATCAATCAAAGTTATTTAATGGTTTAAGTATATTGAAATAAATAAATAATTGCTATAATTGAAAATAGGTTATATACCTAATTTAATTTAGGGGCTATAGATCATATCGCATTTTTAATTAATGCGGCTCTTATCCGGAAGATTTTTTTCCTCCCTTCTATTGTTTCAATGTCTGATACTTTGACGTTTGACGAGCTAGTTAGCTACAAGGGGGGCTCCTGTTTGTCCACATGATTAATGTTTAGTGCTTCGACGGCTGTGTATGCATTTTGCGCTAATGTATTCATATGGAAACGTTGTGCATCTAAGGAGAAATGATTTACATTGCAGATTGTCAGTTGGTCTTCAAGAGCCACGCTTTAAGAATATGTCTTGGTGATGTGCTAATGGTTTCTGAGGTTAAAGACTGCCGTTTTGCTTTAGATTTTTGCGTGAATATAAATCATTGGGAATTTATGCATGTGAATGATGTGTAATCATGAAAGAATTAGTCTCAAGCAGGCGTAGCGCGGCAAAATATTCTCACTTATCTTGCATGCCATCAAAAGTTGGTCGGGGTGTGTTGATTAAGATCTTAATTAATTAATTATACATCATATAATACGTGCTATATATGCTGATGCACTAACTTTATGATAATTAGTATCCGTCATGCGAAAGAATTCATTCTAAATGTAATATAGAAGCATAAACATCGTATATTAAATACACATGATACGCTAATACTACTTAATATATTCAAATGGAACTGACGGGACTGAGTCAGTTAATTGTAAAAATAATGCTCTACAGAGGGTTATATTGTAATAAATAAAAATAGGCAATAGTACTAATTTAGAGTATATAGAGCGTGTCGTTCTCATCAATGCTTTAAAAAATGTGCAAAGAACAATTTTCGAAAAACAACAATTTTTTATCCACGATGCCGCGATGGCGTGTTGTCATCGCCAGGAATTTCACTCACACGAGCTTTCGCCGCAAACATCAAAAGCGTCCTGTGGAAAGGAATGTCTTTTTTTCGTCGCAATAGATGACGACAATATATGTATATATATTTTAAAAGCGCAAAAACTAAGTTCGGGCTTTCGCTTTGAGCCTCCTCCCATGAGCCGAGCTGAGCCATTAAGCCCGGCCCGTTGACTCATCGCGCTGCTCTTGGAGTGGTTTCCCGACCCTCGTGTTGCTCACGGGAGCATCTCGTGTGTACCATCGTCGTATTTACAGGCCACTCCTGGTGGATGTCGAGTGCCACCAATTGCTACTCGGCCGTGCACACGTACTCGCTGCGCGGCCACCGCGATCGTTGTTCCTAGAGTATTAACCCTCAACTGCGCCCGACGCGAAAAATAACGCACAAACTCTTTTCGCACCGATATCATTCAGCGTATCGTTTGCCTAATACTGTTTGTTCGACCCCGACCGGTGTGTTTTATGTCGCGTGTATAATTTTAATCGCTTTTTATACGGTTGAACGAGATGCTGGAACATATCCAGCATATCTTTGCTTGTTATTCCTATTTTAAGTTTGCTATAATAGTTAAAGAGACACAACTTAACTTAATTCTTTCTTTGAATGTGATTTTTTTTAATAAATGTGTTTCATATGCGAATGGGTAATTTATTTTCAATTATATTATAAGTTGGACTACTAAATTTTATAGTATAAAAAAGTATTTTTGTAAGAGGGATATAATTGTTATTATAAAGTCAATCAATATATAGCATAAGCCTTCATTTTAAATTCACGAATGAATATTATTGATGCTGCTTTATCTATGACTTATTTAATTAAATTTCACTTCAAGAGAATTATATGATCTAATATCATTTAATTATTTTTGAGCTTCCTGCGTTACATGTCATATTATAAATATTTATCAAATGGTTATTTTACTTTGTCATTTGGTAAAAAAAAACTCATTTCAATAACAAAGAAGCTTTTCATTGAAGTAATTGTATTTTGTATTCACAATTTAATTGCTGATATATCTTCCTTTTGAACATTTACTTTGTTAAAAAAAATACCAACCTGTTATTTATCACTAAAGTAGAAAGAAACATATGCATGTATGTTTATGTTAATAAAAAAATCTATCCACAAATTAACGATTTTTTTATGCAATATTTTGTGAAGAAAAAAAATCATATTTTTAAAATAACTTTATCCACATTTAAATTAAAATTAATAATAAAATAGTAAAATTTGCACAATGACTAATCATTTGTCTGTCTGTTACAAGTCTTCTCTCAAACGATGTACAGTAGCGACGTGACATTTGCGCATGCCATTTTAGGTCAAATGTGCTATTTTCAACTTTCAATTTTTAAAATTAATAATATTTGCGCTAAGTATTAAAATTATTTTTTATTAACAAGATGAATACAATTAATTATAGGGAATAAACAATAAGTTTGAATTTATCCCGGAAGAAGTCGGGTAATAAAGCTAGTACTACTATAAAGAGCATGAAATTGATTATTGATTTAACATACTTTTCTCAATTAATAATATTAGTTTTTGTTAGCTCGTACAGTTGTTCGGTAATTTTTTTCTTAGCACATGACGAAAAGTGTCATTTTTACACGCTATTAAAATGATTTTATGTGTATATATTCTCATCTTTAAATAAAAGTTCAAATATTTGTTAAGTTCACATTATATTTATTTAAGCTTAAAATATATTATTTTTAAGCATCAAAAACTTGTAAACAAGCTTTGATGTCACGCGAAAACGCGTGAACGGATCGTAATGTGTTTATCGGTTTAATTAAAAAATATTTGAGGGTCAGTCTGAGAATTATTTATATATATATAACATTAATGACTGTTTTTGCACAAAGACAGATGCAGAACTATCTATTACATTGCAGTTTAAATTTGAAAAAAAAATCAGGAGTGTTTTTTAATTTGTTACCTTCACTGTTCCATTGATGATGTAAATACCTTCCATTTCGAAATAAGCGAAGCACTTTCGGATCATCAGCCTGAAAACATAATTTGCTGTATCTTCCGCCAATTTGATGATGAACCAAAAAAAAATATTTTACTTTCATCAGAGAGAGTCAATCTTCCTCCATTCTAAACATTCTAGATTTTCTGTCGACTGTTATATTTCATAATTCTTAGACGCATTTCATCGGTCAACAGCATTTTTTGCATATATACGACTGCATATATCTCCTTCTCTGAGCTATAAAGTTTGTCTATATTTATCAAGTGTTTCGCAAATACTCATTTATAAAACACCACAGTAAGCACATTATAAATATCACTCGATCTTCCGTTGTTTTTATTCTTCACCTGATTTACTGCACCTATTTTATCGATTTTTTCAAAAATCTTTGAACTGATTATTGGTCATAATCAGCAGACTGTAAAATTTGCCTTGTCGATAACGTAATTGAATAATACATAAATATATTTAAAAAAATATTGCGGCTAAATTATGGACGATTTGCCATTAAAATTTTATAGATATTTTCACATATAAATCTGACGGTAAATTGCCTAGGTACCCACCTAAAAACAATATAGACATATTAATTATAAACAAGCAAAAACTTCTAAGTAATCTAATTAAAAGTTACGGATAAACTTAAGTTCTTATGATTTCCAAAGTGATACGGTTTCTTCCACTCTACTGAATAATAAACCATTAAAAATCCATGTTTGTCACCTTGTTTCATACATTGTTTTAATATTATCATTGGATTAAAATTTATCGTTCCATATAGATTGACATCATTATTATTCTCAGTTCTTCAGTAAGAGGAATAAAAATAGCATTCTTACTGCATGTTGATGAATATTTGTGCGGTTTTGTTATGACTGGTGTTAAAACGTTAATCATCCATTGTCAATCACTCATAAAACATATTTTTAACTAGATGCTTTTTAATATATATAATATCATTACACGGAATATATTTTTGAAATTAGTTTAATGTCGAAATAAATATTTGTAAAATAAAGCTTTGAAGCTTTTTCTACTATTTCCCATAAATATATCTGACTACCAAATGCTTAATAGTCATAAGCAGTCGTATTTTTCATTTATAATATAAGCGCCTATATTTTAAATGCATGCTGAAGAAGTTAATGCAAAATCAAAGCAATACGTAAAGAAGATGTTGAGTTTAGAAAAATAGCAATATATTATGAATTAAAATTTAGTAAAAGCTATGCGTATGATATATGTATGTTTTATTTTAAATAACACATTTTCAATTTATTAATTTTTTTCTTATAAAACAACTACTTTATCAAAAAAAATGCGAAAACAGATTTTTCTAACAACTTATATAAGCTCAAAATGCAATTAGCGTACTACTTTTAAATATGCTGTGAAAAGCACGGTTGCAATGTAACACATTTTTACATTCATTGCAACGTCCATTGTATTCGCTCAACAATTTGAGAAACTTTTTTAACTGAAACGCTCGACTACACTTTTTTAAACTGTGCAGTTTTGCGATGTTTTTCCAGTTTTATTAAATTATAATATACCTAAAAATGTATTGTTATTTCAACTAATATAGAAATTCGTGCTTATTTTCAATACTTTAGCAACATATTTTAACGATATTGTTATATTTATATAGATATGTTTTAGCATCGATCGCTTTTATTCGTTACACGATTCGGTATTGCCATAATAAAATATTAATGGAAGAAACGTTTTTATGATCGGAATATGTGCATTTTATGTCGGAACCATGAAATATATGAACGTCTGTGTGTTTGTCCGTATAAAATTATTATATTA
Organism: Plectrocnemia conspersa; assembly: GCF_051122295.1. Lineage (NCBI taxonomy): Eukaryota > Metazoa > Arthropoda > Insecta > Trichoptera > Polycentropodidae > Plectrocnemia > Plectrocnemia conspersa. Next base: position 22,971,052 of record NW_028277177.1, on the reverse strand, counting down.
CTGCGAATTCGAATAATTTGCGTTTTGATCGTATAAATATATTGAACAATCGATCCGGTCGTACTTGTTTAATAAGTATAATGTATTATGAATTATTCGTTATGAAATTGATTCGTTTGAAAGTTCGTTAGTCGTTACGGTTTAGATTTCAGTAAAAATAAACGCTCACGGAATCGCGTGATGCTTGTGTAGTTTTACTCGGTTAACTTATTGTTTATTAGACGGAATGTTTGCCTTTTAATGTAACGTTTAATAATTAAATACAACCGTGACAATCATTATCAAACTACGTGTAACATATTTTTTATACACAGTCAACTAAACATGTTCTAGTTTCTTTATAAATATTGTGATTGATTTTTTGATGTTTTTTTTTATTATTCAATATAATATGAACAAGTATATATAAAGCAACACTATACGTATCACATATTCTTCAATGAGAAAACATTTTTCTTTGGCTTCTCGGCCTCTGATAACTGATAATATTACACCACTTCCCTCGAGTGCTCGATGTGGGTCTATTACCCTCGGTGTACTTTTTTCGAAAATTTATCCCTGCCCGTTAGAGAAATACGTTTCAACTTCTAAGCTATGTAGAAGAAATACAATCTTGAGAAATAGCACCACGTAAATAATATTTAAAATGTATACAATATTAGAAATTAACTGATCATAAATTTTATTTATTTATTTTATTTGATGTAATTACATGCGCGCGTTTCAATGGAGAAACATTCGCAAAGCATGTTTTCGCATAATTTTCGATTTTCCGGCGATTCGAAGTCGGTTTACGACCCAGGCTGAGTGTATAAAGGTCGGCATAAATCAAGTCTTGGAAGGAAGAAGGCAGACACGGAGGAGGCCCTTTAAAACCCTCAGAGGAATTGCCGCCGCGTGTCGGATAAACGATACATCCATGAAAAAACACTTCACAATTGCGCCGAGAATTTTTAGCAGGGGCCAAACTGCCGGATCGGAAGTTACCCCCGGAACATCGCTATGGGGAGAGTAGGGGGTAGAACTGTTGCATTTTTTTTAAATAATAATAAAAACGATCCAAATTAAATATTATCAATGAAATAGGATAATCTAGCTTTTAGTGTATAATTTTAAATTAGGCGAAAATCGATTTATTTATATATATATAGTAGTTGGTGACCCTTACATAAATGGGCTTTCGCGTTAGTATATTGCATAGACTAAGCTCATGCCCGACTTCCTACCTGGGCTGTCGTGAGTGACACTGCGTTAATAAATTTTAATAATTTCCATGCATTAATAAATTTCCTACCTGGGATGTCGCGAGTAGGTAAACCGACCCGACCCAATTGATGGTTTCGAATATAACTAATTAATTCAAGGAGATGTTTTGAGATATGCAATATAAAAAGTTATTATTTTAATTATAAATATATAGATTATTTTTAATTGCTGCAATTTAGATCCTGACCTATATTTTGAAATAAGTACTTGTTTGAATTCTCCAGATAAAACAGTCTATTAATATTCTATAAATATTTTATTTTTTGCGTGACTTAACCATTGTGAGTTAACCACTCACATGTACCAACTATGTAAGTCAATAATACATAATGGGAATCAGTGACATAAATATATAATTATTATACATTTTTATGTATATTCAAATTTATAATCAATAAATGTCACTTTGTATTTTTATAAATACAAAATTGAGTTTGCTGCTGTGACTCGAACCCATGGCATTTGGTTACCAGTCTAGAGCTTAGTAAACTATTCTAGAATATTTTGTTTTGTAAAAATATCTTTATTTAAATAATAATATATTTAAGACAACACGGTATTTACATTGTTATTTCTATATTGTATTTAAAGATTCGGAAACAACTGTATTGTAATGATTGTTACAGTATTGAAAAAAATAATTATTTAAACCCTTACAGATTTTTATATACATAATGGCTTAAGTTTACATTCATATTTAAAATTACATTTTTATTAAGGTCCAATTATAATTTAATTTTATCTTAAATCTAAGACTGATTTTGTTAACCACAGTTTATTTAAAAATATAAAATATTGTTATTTATGTCACATATTATATTATAAATTAAAAAATCTTAGAATCAAACTAGTGTCAGCAAGCCTCTATCTCAAGCAAGCGAATCTCCGTAATGTATAGTTTAGTACTAGGGGGACCATTAGATGGCAACGTCCGCAGATTTAATGACAGGAAACAAGCAATAATGCTCTAACACACTATTAAGTGCAACTGAACTCACACACAATCACACCAAATGCTCTAATATTGCAATGTGGATGTATCCATAATGTACATACCTATAAATATATTTGTCTTTATAACTTAAATATTTTTCACAGTTATTGTGAAACAAGGATGAACATAGAGTCAAAAAATTCTACTAAATATGCTACATACCTCACACGATAAAGATATTTAAAAGGTTTATTTTTGCAGAACATTTCGGTACGCTGTTATATCGCAAATTTTTTACAATCGGTTTTATTTTCGCGCTCCCATTATAATTATAACCGTATACGGCCCCGCAATTAACGCGTAACCGGGGAGTTAAAAAGCTTTTTCATGTACGAAATGTATATATTTTTTGCACTCGCACACACAAACCCAGTAAAACTTCAGTGGATATATTGAATTAAAGCTGTCGTTACATGTAGGAATATTTTTGGCATATTTCAATTTTAATTAAATTCCTTTTTGCGTGTGTGTTTGGGCATGCATGTAAATGTGTAAGCGTACACGTGCACGAGTGCATAAACGTCTATGTGCGATATGCTAACTGTTAATATATTAAGTGCTCAATCATCTTACTGAAGTGACTGGAATATATCTCATTGATATGTTGTCCTAATTATAACGTATGCGTATAAGCTTCGGACCGAAACGAAATTCCTGCTGAATTAGCAATTGATTAATTTTGGTAAACTATGAGAAAGAGGTTGGCATTGTCTAGTGTGTTGTGTATACCGTATCTGATTTTTCAAGAAAATCTTGTGTTATTAAGTAATCAATTTTTATGGCCTGATTGAAATTTATGCTATATATGTTTTTGATAAAAATCTAACAAAGATTTTATTGAAATTAATACAATCTTCTCAATAACAATTCTTAGAATTTAGTGCCGTTACGTATAGATGGTATTCAAATATTACTATATAGGTATTTGTGAGGTAAAATAAATGTAGATACGTATCGATAAGTCTGAGTTTATGTTATATTATAGATATGTCTACAATAAAATCAAACGTAGACGTATGAATACGTGATCCATTCAAGCCTAACTGTGTTTTGGCGTAGTTACTATTTGCCTTAAAATTATATTTTTTAGCTTATGCAATTGTGCTGTTTTTTCTTTGTTAGGTCACTGTCTGAAAAAAATGTCTTTTAACAAACATCTCAATTTTAGCTGATTAAATATTTCTACTTATTGTTTTACCAGTATTTTTTTTTATTAAAGTAAGAACTTGAAATTGCAATAGTAGATTATGCTTATTTATTTCTGATTATTTTTATAATTTACATGAAATATCAATACTATGACATTTTTGTGATTTTATAGAAAATCTATATTGATAAATACTGATTCTAATCCAATTATCTCACTATTTTTTTTGTCAATGTGTTATCATCTGACCTCTTCTGAACGCATCGCCTTTTCGACCAACACAGCCTAATTTATTATTCCTCAAAGTCAAACGGACAAAGGGATAGTTGGCCCCGGCTTAGATGGCGTACCATACCGACGCTATACCAACTATGCATAAGTTATGGCGCTAGAATTTGACAGCTCGTATTAAATTTTATATGGCTCCCGTGGCTACTTTGTAACGCGATGGCGCGGTCTCCTGGCGAATTATCAGTTTATGCATCATGTATCAAGTGTGAGCAAGAGTTGCTGTCGGTGGACGACGAAAGCGCGAAAGGTCTATGCACCCATAAAGAGGAATGCAAGAAGAGGAGAGCAAACGTAGAGGATGCTGGTGGCACTGCTCTGGCCAAGATGACAGGTGCCGTACCGATTCATTAATGAGATGTTGTATCCGAGCCATACGTAACGCTGACGCTTCGGACAGATTATTAACGCGATGAGAGATGACTGTAGATATGGCACACGATGATGTTAGACTCGGTTAATTGACGCCTAATTAAGGATTCGAGAAATGGCGAAATGCGGTCAAAGGATATTCATAGGGTGATTTGAAAGCAAGAGCTTTCGTACTCGACTTCGAAGTTCTATCATATGCTTTGAGTCGCTTGATGCATAAAAGCAAAGCGCTAGGAATCAATGTGATTCTGGGAATAAAGACATTCAGAATTATTACCTCAATTACATATAGTATGTTCAATGCCTTTATAACGAACCACATTCCAGTGCACAGGTTTTGTGGATCCATATTACTAAGCAGCATAATATATAATAGGACCTACCGGTATTGAGTGCTAGTTTTTATCATGGTAATCCACTTTGATTCGGAAAATAAAATTATAAAAAAAATACTTTAAAAATATTTCTTTATTAAATAAATAAAATAAACATGCTGCAACTGACATTCTCCCTAAGAATAAATTTATTGCTCATTTTTGTGTTTACTACATAATATTATTATATAAATTGTGTATTGTTCTTAATATATCGATGCCTAAATTTGAAAATAAGGACATCTTTATTTAAATTCAAAGCTTTTCGTGCCATTTTTACTAATCTTTAGTTTAGTATTAACGAAAATCATTTTGGTCTATAACCAACTATTTTAAAATAATAATACGTTTCATCGACAATCAAATGATGCATAAAAAGTATTATTTTATAAATATGTAACGTTTTTTTGGAAGCGTTATTTAGCTTGTTGTTTTTTTTATTAATTTAAATTAAAGCGTTATTATCATAATGATATAATGTAAAAGAGTTTTTTTTTGTATTTTTCACTAGATGGTCTGGTGAACTCAAACATATTATTTGCGTCCTATGATAGAGTTTACTTTTTCATTAAGTACTAGAATTTTGCTGCTGCTTAAATGTGTCACTTTGCAGCCAAATGGACGCTAGAAAAATTTATTTTATATATATAATGTACCACAGTTTTTAAATAGTGTTGTATCATGAATGCGATTCTTTAAAGTCAAAAAGTCTCTGTTGGTATGTCAAATAGCTGGAATAGACTTGTGCTCATGATGCTCCCCGGACGTCTCTCGTGTCAATCAGTCTGTGCCTGTATCAATGCGAGTCTCCCTGATTCTGCCCGTGACCAAGTGTAACATTTTTATATTGATAATTTAAGACAGTTTTGCTTCGCTCCTTAAATACGCCTCCAAAATATGTTCACGCCTTAAGCAAATTCACGGCCTAGATGGTTTTCGTGATGCCGGGAGACCATCAATATTAAGTGACTTGAAATTCAGCCGCAGTTGTCGATAGTGCTTAGGTTAAGAACGGAAGTGGAATACTTCATTTGCTCACAGCCGACTATGCGAAGCCTATAGAATATTAAACCTACTGGTCTGTGATGGTACAGTGGGTGAAACCTATTGAAACATCTAAGGTGTCAATTGGCCCATATGACTACTACGACTATCTGTAACCAGGGAGTTCAAAGAACAATAGTTGAACAGGGTCGAACGTGCTGTCTGACGCGCATCTCATCATATAAATTGGTGAAGATAATTGGTTAATTATGTCTCGGTAACCAGGGAGCTCTACAAACACTGGTAATAGGCGAAAGGTCGGCATTTGTGTATTTTTAAATTTTATAAATTTTTCTATTCATGATTTTTTGTGGGAGTTCGTTTTCGTTGTTCAAGTGGTCGTTATGGTGACTTCTAAATTTTCACTGAAATAATAAGCGAATGAAAGCAAAAATAGAGGCTTATATGATGTTGTAAATATGCATTCTGGTTTCTTGATGTTTTTTTCTCAAGTCTCATTTGTATTTCATGATTTTATCAAGAAATTTTAATAAAAATATGCAGTATATGTATAGTGTTTGAAATAGCTTTATCATTTTAATTTTTTCAATAATTTTTGGAAATTATATTATTTATAATAATTAAAATAAAAAATAATTTTAAGAATGGTAAACATTTTTAGTGTATTTAGAAAGCAAATATTATCTAAAGTGAAATCAGTCATCCCTGTTATTTTTTGTTAAAAAAATTTAAGTGGAAAAAAAACTGATAAGCCTCCATACATTTTTAAAATCTGCTGATTCCCACACAAAGCAATTTTTTTTTTAATCTGATTATAAATGTATTTCTTAGATTACATATGCAAAAAATATAAAGCCAATTCAAGTAGTAAAGTAGTAGTAGTAAAAGCATCTGGCACGGGCGCACCCTCTCTTAGGCAGTAATATAAAAAAATGCAGCGATTTTAAAACATTTAAAAATATTCGTACAAATATCTTTTTTAACAAAATGAAAGTGTTCGAAAAATCAGTAATTTTTTCGAAAAATGAGAATTCTTGATTTGAATTTTTTCGATAAATTCTCGATAAGTAATTCCTGAAAATAAAATAAATAAACGAAATCGCAGGATTTCAAGGGTCAATCTTAATGTATAATGCTTGAGAATTTTTTTCTGGGTCTGGGAGTATTTTTCGTATATCCAGATTTAAACCATGTTTTAACAGTTGTACCAACCTGGTAAATACTGTTTTTATTATAGTAAAACAAACCCTCCACGAAACAGTGCGTCAATCGTAAAAGTTCTGCGGCGCGTTGCGAAATTATTGCCAAAATATAACGCGTGTTTGCCAACTGTGACCGCCGTTTTTTCGCTCGCTTGTGCACTCATTCGATTTAGTATGCAGTGCGGACGGCGGCTGAAAATGAATGCAAAATGGCACTGGCTGGACGTGCCGGAAGTGATTAAATAAAGAACTGGGTTCGTGCCGTGTGATGACAACCCCTAGCAGCCATGTGAAATAATGTGCTAGGTTTACTGCCATCGCAAGAAGCAATTTTGTGATTAGAATTTTACGGGTTTCGCTCCGTAAGCAACAGTTTTTTTTCAAACCAATCAAGTAAGGTGATGAGTTGATAGTATTAACCATGAATTCATGCACATAAGAGATAATTCACATAAAAAGTACATGCGCGTGTGTTTGTTCATTTATCCTAAAAAGAACTCGACAAACAACGACTTTTCATATTAAACTTCTGGAATGCAAGTTAACTTCCGGCTCTGTGCAAACAATGCACCAGTCACAGCCTTCACGGGGTTTATGCGGTCCGCAATAATTTATGTCAGCGTGAAGGATACTGCAGGTTTATGCCGACCATTAATTATTCTCCGTTCTCCAGTACTTAAACAATTAGGCGACGTAAAATGAAAATCCTTTTACGTGCGCAATATATTATAAAATGTGATTTATAATTATTTTAAAATGCGATGTAGTATCACATTATGTGGAGAGGCACACAAATTGCCCGGCGACGTTGTTCGCCCTGGAAAAACTTAGAGTTTTAACACAATATGACGAAAGAGTTTTCTTATTTATTACTAGTCTTATAGTTTAATACGGACAAAAAGTTTAACTATAAACGCGCGAGGTTCAGTATCGATAACTTATAAATTTAACGTGTTTCTCTTATATTATAATATATTTTAAAGATTAAATATATTTTTTATTGCTGCGCAATTTACATGCCAATTAAACTTAAATATTTTAAGATGTGTTATCATCACCTGCACCTTAGCTAATAAATCAATAAAATTTCCCTAGATCGGGTTTAAAAAAATAGTACTATGTATGGAAAATAGAGTCGTATCTCTACGTTTTTTTATATCAAGAAGTTTATAAAGTAAACAAAAACATACAGCATGTACTTAAATAATTGTAAAAATAATGTGTTTATTTATAGATACATTTATAATTTGCGTTTTTAACTAAATATGCTTAAAAACTTTTGTATCAAATATTTTATATTACAGATAATTATTTTTAAATATTTATTATAATATATCTAAGAGATGCAGAAGTTACATTACTTGACACATTATTAATTTGTATTAAAACAGAAATATAATATAATATTTTGTGTGTCTTTAAATATACCACAGTGCACTGCTTTTGCTTCCTCTTCTGTATATACTATACGGTATATATAATATATAACGGTTTTTAATTGTTTTTTATAAATCATAGCCACCGTTTAATTCGCACTAATTTATTTTTATGGCGCAGAGTTTAAACAACCCTTGCGCTTTTAGAATGTCGCCACTCCGCAAATGCGCCATAATTTTTCACTTTTCCGCCGTGTGAAAATTATTTTTCACGCTCTCGCGGGGCAAAAAATCCGTAACAAAATTCACACACGTACATGTATACGTGTTTCGTTTGCAAAGCTGACTTTTTTCTTCTTGTGTTTTTACAGGTGAGTTCGTCAGGGGTTTCAATTCGCCTGCCTGTATCTCCACGAAAGGTAACACACTAATACTTGTACCTAAAAAAAAAGTATTACACGTTTAGCGAACTTAGATTGCTTATATATTTATTTTAAACATATATTTGAACCATAGCAATGTTAAAATTGAAATTACGCTAACCGCAGGTGATTAAATTAATCGATATTTAATATAAGCGAGATAGATACAGAAATTATATGTGGTTTGATTAATTGAGATGTTTAAGAACTGATACTATGTGTTAACCGCACTGTAATGGCGCTACAAATGGACTACATTTCATAAATAATTTTCTGAACCAATAAACTAAAAATCTCATATTATGACTCAAATATTTATTTATTTTGAGGTTGGATTAGATTATGTATATTTTTTTATTTATAAACATATGTTTTACTACCTCTAATTATTACTTCTGAATTCCCATAATATCTCCGTTAAGCTTTATCATACTATCGAATCAACATATTTTCGATAACAATAGATAACAGTATTATCGTTTTCATATTCCCCTAACCATACGTTTTATTTTTTTTATCATGATTTGATATTATATTACGGCTATTTCCCACAGCTTTGGTGTATTCTGTATGAACTCAACGCACGTTCCCTTCATATACAAATACGAGTACAATTCAATAATGGAAATCTCATAGATTCCTTCGCGTTTGTATCATTTACAAGGCGATACTTTATGGGGTGTTCTGTGGAGATTTATGGTTTGACACGCGTGAGAAATTTTCACGAAAAACTCGTTTTTGTCTGCAACGTCATTAGTTACGTTACGTGATTTTGCACGTTTTTATTTTGCGGCATTTATTTAAAGACTTTATTAAACGTAATTCTTGTTGATCGGTAAGATACTCCGAAGATATAACAATCATCTTATATGATGAGATTGCTTGTGTAAACTTCGATATATAAACAATCTTCAGCTCTTGGATTTGTTGATGCAATATTTGAGCACTCAACTGACTCATCGTTGAAGGATATTTGCGATAGTTTATATCTATTTCTAATATTTCAACAGCTTTTATGGAGTATAAATATATTTAACAGATCATTGTCAAGCAGTAGGTATTAATAAAAAAAGTAATTATATAAAGTTTAGCGCAAAGCAATAATAAAAAATACTATTTTTTATTTAAAAACATTAAGTTATAATCCACTATTTATGATAATGAGTAAACAACACACTAAAAATACTCGAGAAATCGAGTGCATTACACTCTATAGCAAATTTAGATTCAAACGTCATAAATTAAATATCATTGAGTGTGTATCAATAGATGCAGTAAATAAGCATTCACATGCCAACAAAATATACTTAAAGTATAACAGTAAGTTTAATTATAGACTTTAATTCAGAATATTCAAAAATATTAGAATAAAGCCTAATGATTTCACTTTTTTACAAGCTTTTTTATTTATTTTTTCTGTAATCTCTTAATTTAATAATACATTTTGATCTTAATCGCTTTTGCAGTAAAACTCGGACAGAGCAAGGTTTAGATAATATAGTGAGTGCATAATAATTTTTTTTGCTTGACTTTGATGGGATTATATATATATTAAAAAACATACAATGTTTCTCATTTTTTGATCTTTAGGAATAATATTAATCATAATTTCTCGAGAATTCTCTAGTAATTTAGATATAAAAAAAGATATGTTATATATTATACAATATGTATTTATATTATTTCAGCATATATCTATTTTGGTATATAGAAAATCTTTTTACTGATTTAATTTACAATTATTTGGGTCATTATTTATGCATGAAAATTATTTTATAGTTATTTATTAACATATTTTCAATTTCAAATAAAATATTTATTATTACATACAAGCACATACTTATGACATTATTAATTTATTTAAAATACTTATAATTTGAACGAACATTTTCCAAAGACTTAATCCTTCATTTCTCTTTTTTTGTTGGCTGGAAAATATTCAAAAAAGTCAAAATGACTAGTTTACTTTTCGTTATTCTTAAAGTCGGTCATAAAACTTATTTTATCGAACAATTTTTCGGAGTAGTAATCGAAAATATCTGGCCATTTAAATATTTATGAATTTTGCGGATTGAAATCACTATTTGTCCTTAAAATTGCAGCAGCTAAAAACCATTTCAAAATGTTTGTCTAAATTAATTTTTTAACAAATAAATATTATATGAAAATCTTTGAGAAATATTAAATATTTATTGGAAAAAAAAAATAGAAAAAACTTTGAGACTAGCTATGATTATTATTACCTGAAAGACGTGAGTTCGAATCTCAAATTTTACTGTATTTGACATTATTATATAATTAATGTATTATATAATTATAATTCCGACCAATCATCACAGATTAGTTTTTACTACATTTTCTTTTTTTTTTTTTTTTTTATAAAAGTTTATTTCTTAAATAGCCATAGGTAAAATAGCATACAGATATATTAAATGCACAATACTGGTTCATAACCATTTACATTGTTTACAAATTGTTAAGTTATACAATAACATAAAAAGAATAATAAATTATACGAGAATATACTAAATTAAAGGAAAAATACATAAAACCTTTTACAAATTTAAAAAAAAATCCAAAAAAAAAAAAAAAAATTTTGGAAAAGAATGAAGCAGATGAGAAGAACAAATTATACAAAATACACAATATACAAAATAAAACACATACAAAGGTAAATAAACCTAGCCCTGTAGACCTGAAACTGATGACACTGTGATGAGCTTAACTGCATCAAAGCAATATGTGCTTAGGCATTTTATGTTTGTATTTAAATTTAAGTTTTGCTTTGTCGTAATCACCGATTCTTGAAATTAGTGGGTTTGCGTGGTCTCGCGAGATTTTTTTATAGTATTTTTCGGTTTAAACTACATTTTCTTAATCTCATGGATAAATATCGTGATAGATAAAAAAATATAAATCGAGCTAGGTCTCACAAAAGCTGTAATAATAGCTTATATTAAATGTTTTATCTATCTCGAATCAATACAAATAATAAGTTTATCTGAAGATTTTTATAATAATTTTATTTTTTGAGAATAAAAAGTTGTAGTATTTTTGGCAGCAGGTATAATTGAAATTAAACTTTGAACTGATTCTAAGTTTAAAACACCCAATGTTCAAAAAAATAAAACAAATAGTATTATTACTTTTTATTGATTTTTTCATGATTTAAAATTATGTGTGTATTAACTTCAATTTATTATACAATACAAACAGTATTTACTGAATCTTCGTAAGTTCACAATTATATTCAAATAGTTTATCTTTCACTTTACGATATTCGAATAGTTGACAATTTTTAATATGTAGAAATTCGAATCATCAAGGATGATTCTTCGACTCTAAATAGAGTATCATTAGACTCTTAGGTTCAATGCTGAATAGTTTATTATCCTAGTTAAAAACATTAATAAATGTTTTTTGACTAACACGGTTGCTTTATTGATTTTAAATTGTCACAGGTATTGTAGTGATAATTTATGGCCTTTGCTTTAAATTCTATTCCACAATTATACAATAGATGCTATATGAAAATAATTTATTTAATTTATAACTCTCAGTTAAATCAGCATTTTTTCCCACCACTCAGATTTTACGATTTATGAATCCTTTCCCACTTGCTTATTTTTTTATCCGACCCGCCCCCGACAAGGAGTTCAAGGGTGCTCGGATAAATGAAAACATCGGCGTGGTAGAACATGCTGTATACAAAGATTAAATTACGATCGCGACCTCATCAATGCGATTCCCATAATGAATCAACCTTTATCTGTGCGGCTGACGCGACTTATCACGTCGATTATGAATTTATATGCCTAGGCACGAACGACTTCATTTATGTTTCGTGTACTTTGTGTACGCCATACCTATGCACACATGTACGTGTTTGAAGATAGATTTTTTGTACGTTTTGCGATGATTCGTTCCGACTAACCCCCGGGTGAAAAATGCATAGAGCGTAGCGGGCCGCGAGTTATTCTTCATTACGCAAGTAATTATAACGAGTTGGTCGTAATAAAAATTCACGGTCGCGTTCACACGCAGCAATTATCTACAATGGTGAGGTTAACGCTTCCAGACTACGTGGTTAAATAAGAAGCTGAGCAAAAATAACAAACTAGTTAACGATGCTGAATAACCTCATATGTCTATAACTGCTGTTTCTAATAAAATAATATAAAATATTTATTATATTTTACATATAGTTGGTCTCTTTTGTATATTTTTACTATCTTTCTTAATACTAAATAGATAATATTTCATTCAATAAACATTTTTTTTTTATTTTGAAGTCCAAGGAGTATGATTTTGCAGTCAAATAGACGCCAGAAAAGCTGGTTACAGACTTTTTTAAAAGCATATATAAATAACCACAAAAATAAAAAAAAATGTAGATGCCGCTATCAGATGGTAAAGTTAAAATGGCAGATTTCGCTGGTGTGTCGAGTTGTATTATTGTCGCCTGCGATTTCCACGGTGCAGTCATGTTGTGTTCTCGTGATGCTCTCCGAACGATTCACTGAAATCATTTGTCTCCGCTGCTGTGACTCTGTAAGGTCTCTTCCGTCTGTGACCAAGTGTCACGTATTTTATAGTGCTTGTTTGAGACAGCTTTGGTGAATCGCATATAAGGATGTTTGCGAGCCAATTGCATCGCTTCTTGGACACACCTCTGAGATGTGTTTACGCTTGAATATAAACGATCCATATGACTAATCTAGCGGTCGGTCCCCAAGCGTAGAAGAACAACAGTAATGTGTACAGAAACGTGCTTTTCAAACATAGAGTAGTAGTTTTAGACGTGTAATTAACGTCTCGTGAGGGTAGTGCTCTTAGATGGTCCGTGTAATATTTCAAATTATTGCCGCAATTATTAAGATCTCTCTTTCGTCTTATGTCTCTTTTCGTTAGTTTGAATGATCGTGCAGGTGGTTGAAAACCCCACATATTGATTTTTAAATGTACAGTATTTTCTTATCAAAGTATTTAAGAAAATCTCAGCACATGTTGATTAACTTGTGTTGTATTTCTTTTGCATGAAGACTATAACATAGCTTTAAAATATTTACACATTTGTCATTTGTGTTTCATCACGAGAATTATTTTTCGAAAATTTCTCAAGAAAAATGCCAAATCGAAAATTCACAATTGCTGATTTGTGGTCTTTTTTTAAGGAAAATTTTAACTTGTACGAGTTTTTTATAATATTTTACAACCGCTGCGTTTTTAAAAAGGCGAGCCTGTCTTTCAAGCGCACAAAATTCTCAAGATTGACTCTTATAATCCTGCGATCTAGTTTATTTATAACAATTGGTGTTTTTAAAGTGAATTACTTTTCGACAATTTCATGTGGAAAATGCCAAATCGATCATTTCTCGAGAAATATGCTGATTTTTAAAGAACTTTGATATACCCTTTTTATGTTAAAATTTTTATTTGTACGAATATTTTTAATGTTTTACAAGAGATGAATTTTTTTTATACTATTGCATAAGAAAATGTCGTTTGTGTCAGATTGTGAAAAATTCATTACTTTATGGATTTAGCTTATGATGTATATGAATGTCAGAATATTATTGCTTTTTTAAACTAATTTTATCGGGCTTATCATTGATTTGGTAATATAATATATTATTAATCATATAAAAAGAAACCGCTTCGCGTGGGAGTCGGCAGACTGCAAAAATGTATGGGGGCTTTCCACCGAGTAACGCCATAAAATTTCTTGAAATCTCTCTGTAATTCAGCGGTTAATTTAAGTAGTCCTTTGATTATTTACGTGTATTACAAAAAATCCTCGTTTTATTGAAATCTTGTTTTTTAATGATCATCCAGTTTTCTAATTAATAATATAACAATACCTACATATATTTTTTTATTTATCAATATTTCTGATTTCTCGTGAAATTACAAACATTTTGTTATTGTATTTAAACAATTCTTTAATTAAAATAACCATATTCAATAAGAATATTTTTATGAAGGGTATATACATAACATGATCCTAAATATTGCTATTATGTTTACTTATTCAAAACAAAGGATTCGCAAATATATTTATGACTCATCTGATTTTTTACCTAAAGTCATTAAAAACACTAATTGTCAAAACACATTAGCTTAAATTATTATTACCGTAAAATATATGTTTTTTCTCTCAAATAATAGTACAATTAACATGTCCCTAACCTGTTGATACTATACATTTATATTCTAGCCGTTTTTTAAATTTGTTCATTAGAAAAAACATATGTTCATACGTGGCTTATCTTGTGAATAATATGATTTATTTTCAACAATAAGTCTGTTAATATGTTCTTATCAAATATATACATATTAAAAAAATAATGTTTATCTAGACTGAACTGATGATATATTGTATATGATTTAACTTAATAATTCATTTATGCAGTTCTATATTATTTTTAGCCTCATTACTACAAATCTTTAAACCCCCTTTAGTTCCAGACGAGTTGCTGTGCTAATGAACTAATTCATACATTGCCATAATAACAAAACACATCCATATGGATGTGTAATCGCGTTCACCGGCAAAGTTTCGTGATTTAATATATAAAAAAAAACTTATAAACGATATAAAAATAAACATCAAAGCGCGTTATATGAAACTAGTTACCGTAAATGTATTATATGAATACACATATGAGGGGAATATTAATTTAGCAAATGTTATCCCTATCGTCAATGTTCATTATCTTGTTTGCGAATGATTCAGTATTTTGGGGACGATTGCGTGGAATTTAATCATTTTTACGATTGAATCATGTTGTGTTTCGTGGTTTAATCCCCAACTTTTCGTTACGGTAATTTACGTAAAAGTTTCGAATGGATTCATACAAAAGATAAAAGTGATTTGCAGGGCAATTAAACAATTACGAAATAGTACGACGTATACGATGAATAATTGAGATAAATCCTGATTGGTTTTAGAATATATCACGATGGCTTTGACTATGTGCTGAATACTGTTTCTATATATTAGGGGTACCGGAAAGAAAACCATTATTTTAAACATCGTAGGTCTTATTGAAATTTTATTTTCATATTATTTTAAATATTATAAAATATAATCCCCATAGCTATCTAGAACTGTTTGCCAACTTTTAGGCAATTTTTGGATTACCGCTTTATAACAATTTGGTGGTTTCGAATTAAAATACGAATTTAAATGATTTTCGACTTCCTTCAGATTTTCCAATTTTTTGTCCCTAAATGAATGTTCCATAAATCTAAAGAGACAAAAAATCAGAAGGAGCGAGGTTTGGCGAATATGTAGGATGCTTCAAGACTTCAAAATTTAAATTGCATATTTTTTCACGGGTCATCTTTGCACTGAGAGGGTGCGCGTGG
This sequence comes from Plectrocnemia conspersa, assembly GCF_051122295.1. NCBI lineage: Eukaryota > Metazoa > Arthropoda > Insecta > Trichoptera > Polycentropodidae > Plectrocnemia > Plectrocnemia conspersa. The sequence continues at coordinate 22,955,235 of NW_028277177.1, read as the reverse complement.
TCGTGTAACAGAATCACTCTTTTTCGGTTTATCAAATTCGGACGTTTCACTTTTAATTTCTCATTCAATCTTTCGAGTTGTTGACAATAAACTTCTGCAGTTATCGTATCACCCAGTTTTAACAGTTCATAATGGATAATTCCACGAATATCCCACCATACACACAATAGGACTTGCAAAGGGTGAGGTCGGGCTTAGGGGTCGGAACAGGTACTTCCTTCTTTGAAAGCCATTGTTTTTTTCGCACCACGTTGTCGTATACTATCCACTTTTCGTCACTAGTCACAATTTGATCCAAATATGGGTGAATTCTGTTTCTTGACAACAGTGAATCGCACGTGTTCATTCGCTCCTCTTTGTTCGCTACGGACAGCGCACGGGGAACCCAAACACCCATTCGATTAGTTTTGCCGAATTTTTTTGTGTTCTTGCACTATAGACCACGGAGCAGCAAGTTTTTGGGATAAATCCTCGATACTTTGACGAGGATTTGATTACAAAATGACCTTCAGCAGTTCATCGTCGAATTTCGAAAGTCGTCCTGATTTCGGAACGTCTGTTAAGGTCCTATCGCCAGATTTAAATCGCCGGAACCAAAACTGGCATCTGTTTGCTGTTATTACTGCTCCATAAATTTCAATAATGGTTTTAGCTGCCTTAGTTGCTTTCCAGCCTTGATCGAAAAAAAAGTAGCATGAAATGCCGTATGTATTGTTCCTTTGCTTCTGGTTTGCTAATTTTACCCTTAAGATTAAAAAAATATTTATGACGCAAAAAGAAAGCCGAGGAACAATACTATAGAAAAAAAAACATACAAATATGCTCACTCCACCGTGTCCAGGGTCAAACTGATCTCAAACAAGGAATGTAAAAAAAAATGGAATCTTTTCCGGTACCCCTAATATTTTACTTTAAATACTCTCTATCACTGTTAAATATAGCATCAGTTTAAACGTCCATAGTTTCTTCCTATTCCCAGAGTCTAGCTTTTTTTCTCTCATGTTAACGCCGGCAATTACTTGTCTCGCACACACGGGCTTAAGCGTTCATATTATAGGTACCCACCACAGTAGTGTGGAAGCGGATCTGTTAATTGTTGTTTACGTCATGCATCGTGCGCCGGAGCGGCGTTCCGCCGCGCTGATGCGCTTTCTAGGCCGCCGGTGCATTTCATTACTTGCCCTCCTTATACGGTGCATTCAGCTTATATGCGTGTGCTCAAGTTCAACATGTGCCGGCCCGTGAGACAGGGGATCGGAAACCTTTTGTTAGTCGGTCAAAAAATAATACTCTATCTCGGAATATGGAGTGATTTAATTTACATCATACCAAAATCTGTTCGCTGATGCCTATTTTATCTGCATTTTTTTAGATCGGGTTTTATCTTCACTTTGCGAATATCACTCTTATATATTGTTTAAAATCTATTTAATATTTTAATTGATAATTATTTTACATGAAAATGGTAAATCCTATGATAATTATCGTACATGTAAAAGTTTAGTTAGGTATGCTTAAACCATAATTTGAATACGTCGATCACACTACTCCCATATACAAACTTTGTTATTATCACCGAGTAATAAAACACAGCCCACCGTAGCTAGTGTGTATTGAAATTATTATTATCGCATGGAGCGAGTGGCAACCAACACAATTTTGCCGTAACGAGAATTACGTTAATTGACGACCAAGCGAGTCGGATGTTAAAGGGGAATTATCGTTTGTGCGGGGAAACCGGTCGACAGGACTTTTATATGTATGTATATATATATATATATGTGTTGTTGTAAGCTTACATGTAACTTTTCAAAAGTTCAACGCTTTTCATAGATGGGGATTTTAATTACTCTGTATAAGGGTTTTTTGCGCAAATCGTGTGGCTAATTAATTATTATGATTAACAATAAGCTTGGGGGCGCTTTAAAAAGGATGTAATATATTTAATTAATTGTTATATTTTAACATTTTATCAATATTAATAAAATAATGTAGCAACATATCTAAATAAAATTAACGAACATAGTTTGAAGTGTTTAGAATATAATGACAAACTCGACAAGTGCTCTTTGCCGTAAAAGACAAACTAATAACAAACTCACTAGCTTGTCAATAATATTCATAATCATACAATCAATAGATCAAAACTAAAATCTAACTTTAAAACATTGTATTACATTAGCTCAGTAATTGGCAACTTTACAGAAGGGATGATAAACTAATTAATCTAAGTGCAGTAAGTGTAATTATTCTTAGTTCATCCACGTATTTTTATTTAGGAATATTTGCATTTTTTTAATGTAAATATTGTGTAGAATATGTATTAGAATGATGTGGCTTTATTAGGTAATTTTGATGAAGCCGCAGAGTTTATCGTTATGGGTTTTGTTAATTAGTTTGTTTTTTGAAAATAGCAGTGCAATGAATCAATGGGTAATGCCATTGCTTATCCATTAAGTTTATGTAATAAAATCAGATTGTCAGTATAATATATTAGTATCGAAATGTTTATTTGTATATAAGACAATATGACATAAACTAGAATTGAGCAAAAAAATTTGTTAGTCCGCGTGCAGTTTGTATATCTATTTGTTAGTTCTCGTAGCCTCCAGTCGTTTTTGAAGATCAGGCTTTACTCTGTATTTTAGATGAACTTTTGCGGATCCAAGTTCAGGGGAGCTCATGTGAAAATTCTTGATATAGCGCTGGCAGAAGCAAGTTCCAGATAGAAGTGTAAATATATGCTTATAAAGAAGGCTTAGTGCTCGCCCATTTTTCGCTGCAATAGTTCTTAGATGTAATTATATTTGTTATTATCTGTATGTTTTCATACTGGGACATTTTCTGTGTTGCGTGATTATTAAAATTTGAACAAATTGTCAATCTGGCGACCCTTGAACTTATAATTTCGCACCCCAATATGCTGTTCTTTTTCTATATAATACAAACGCACTTGCATTTCAATCGCTATTATGATGCTTTTAACGTTATTTTATGTTACAACGGTATGCATAACAAAGACCTATCACACCTTGCCGGTAAGATTAATATGATTTGCTTTATGGCGCTTTTAACGCGTAAGATAAGTTTATTCTCATAACCAAAATAAAAGCTATGTACCTGCTTATGGTCGTCAAAATAAATTATTTTATATTATATATATATATTGACGCATTGGGTAAACCTATCGAGTGATGTTAGTCAGATTTTTAATAAATAAAATATATAAACGGTCTCTTCTCAAATAAATAGTATAAATTATTTCGAATTTTACGGCTGAAAAAGTGTAACCTTGCAACCAAAATAGCTGCAAGAAAAACTAGTATCCGTTTATTTTGTTAAGCATATATAAAATACTATATGTTTATAGCAATGCAGCTTTCGCTATCAAGTGATGGAATTAAACTGATAAGTTTTTAAATTTTGAGTTGAATTATTGTCGTGATGTGTTTTTGTGATGCTGCTAGACGATCTGCTAATGTGTCCGTGGCGTCGCGTTTTTCTCCGTCACATATTTTATATAGCTCCGGCGAATCGCAGATGAGGCTTAAAGGCAAAATGTTAGGGATGTTTAATGCCTTGAAAGCATAACAGCCAAATGGATGTTCCGGCGATTGTTAACAGAGAGGTGGAATAACAATAGTATTTAGCGTAGGGTAAAACGCATTGTCTATCGTGCATCTTTTCCAAATAAAGAATAGTTTATTTCGGCACTTATGCTTAGAACAGATTTTATCAACAGATATTTCGTAAAATAATAATAATTTATACACAATTGTTTAATCCTATTTATTTTTCATTGTTAAGCCTTCTTTTGGTCGATCAATTGTGCAGGTGGCCTCTAATTAATTGTGCAGGTGGTTAAAACCCTTTCTTAGAAATTTTATGCTTAGTGTAAATATATTCGTCTTATTGACTATTTGATAATACTAAAAAGTAATAGGATTTGAATTTATATTAAGTTTAAATTCAGTTTATTCAATTGTTTTGTATTTTTAAAGTTTATTTGTAATTTTATATTTTCTTATCTGATATACTTTTTTATTCGTTATTTAAATCTGTAGTTATTTTTTAAAATTACATGTAAATCATTCTGTATTGCCTTTTGTAAAAAAACATTTTTTTCAAATTTCAAAAATTTCATTGCATAATAGCTATATCATATTTTATCTAATTCTTCTACAGATATAGGTATCAGGGCTATGTTTTTCTACTCCTAAAGTAATTTAATATAATAAAAAATACGCACGATTTACAGAGCTTAGTAGTATAACACATTTATGGTAGCAACATATTAGTGATCATTGCCATAAGTTACAAACTTTTATCCCATAGAAATGTAGCTCTTTTAAAGCCGTTTTAAATGAGTGTTTATTTCATTGATTAAAAGCACAAAAAAGTCTATATAAGATAACTCGCTTTAGACAATTTTTTTAATTTGAATATTCTTTCCTTGGGATCTTCTAATAACCATCATGCAATGAAAAGTTCAGTTAAAATCTAGTCTTTTTAAAAGTCTTTCTAGTACATATTCTTGCAAACTCGTTCAGTTTATACTACGTGTTTAGTTTATCGTTAAGATATACAAAATGTTCCCCTATCTTGGTAATGCATTATTAAAATGCATTATTAGCTCTTTTCACGATATATCTACATTTTTCACGCATCCTTTATTCGATAATGATGTTTTTTGCGCTCGTTCCGCGACAGTTGTCGACGCCTGCACGCCTCTCGCGTACCTCGCTCGGACCGGGCGTCCTTCCCGCTCTCCCGCCAGACTTTTTCTTCTCTTCCTTCCTCTTCTTGCGCGGCCGACTTCAACTTGCGCTTTCATTGCTTTGCAATTGCATCTTTCATTCCGTACTCACGTGTGTGCAACGCAGCACCGCGCAGCCTCATCCTCCTCCTCCCGCTACTACTACTCCGGTTTTATCAAAGTTCAAGTTTCGTTCGTTGGTGTTAGTTGGTCTGTCTTCTGTCGCTGACACCCCATCGCGCTCTTCGCGTATTCGGAAAAGTGGAAATAGCAGAAGCTGTGGTGCTAGTTATTTATTATTTTACGATCAACCGACTGTATACGGAAGACGCTTAAAATTCCCGTGAGTGTTGTGAATTGTGCCGAAACGCCGACCAACGCCGATCTCATGAAAGACATATTGGTATGTTACGTTTTCGGCTTATATTGTATTTATATGCTGTTTCGGATGCTTAAAACAGGTTACCAAAAGTAAACCTAACCTAGTAAAAAATAATTTTATGGCTCTTTTTCAAAACTTTTATGAGCTGATACCTTACTTTTAAAAATATTATTAGATAGCACAGAGAATATATTTTCTTAAAACTACTATTCTACTTAAAGAAAACGCTGCAATAAGTTTAACTGAGCATCAGAAAGTTTAAATTAAAGTCTGTTATGCAGTATTCGAAGCCGTGGGAAAGCATTTTCAAAACAAAATGCACATTAATGAGGTTTTAAGTTAGGTTAGGCTAAGTTTTTTTTTGATTGATTATGATTAAGTATGATGCATTGTACTTATTTAATGCATGAGTTTTGCTCTTATAATTTTAATTATGAATTTCCAAAGTAGGAAAATATTAATTTGAAGTGTTTATCTTTGTTAATAAAGTGGTATATTGAGTTTACTGCTATAAGTGATTTTGTGCTTGCATTTGTAATTTGATTTTAAAGTCATTTTTATTTTTCTAGCGTAAAACTGGATTATATTTTATGTACCGCACATAAAGTCAAAAATAAATAAGTGCAATCTGAAAAAAACTAAAAATATTGCATTAACTTAAAAACGTTTCATATAAAGCCGTAAATATATAATTATATAATAAAATGATAAAAGCCAAATTAAATAAATACATAAAATTATTTTTTTACTACTTTAAAAATACAGTTTTTATCTGGTACCTGCAACTTTATTTTAATTGTTTATGGTATTTAGAAAAATTATATTGATTATTTACTCTTAATGAATAGATCCAATATGTAACATAGTCTATCACAATGAAAAATGAAAATGCAATTGATTTTTTTTGTCAACGCAAAAATGTTATCAAAAGTTTTCAAATGTAAAATAGACGAATGTAAAGTAACAAGGCTATATTAAATTAATATAACCCTCAACAATCAGTGTGTAATTATAGTATTTATGTAGCACAAAAAATGCAAAATAATTGTGAAGTGGTGGTTTAATTGTGGAATATTTAAAAGATCGTGTAAATGTCGTACCATGTGCCCTTACATAAGAATTTAACGAGCGTTGTGAAAGGTAAAAAGCTGCACCTTCCACACACATACATACATTGTATAAAATCCTTGAATCGCGTCTTTTAACGAAAGTCGTTAAATTTAAAACATGACTTACTTTCGAGTATTTCTACCATAAACTAAATGTCATAAATCTACTAGTTTCATCTATATACTAAATACAAACATATATACAATATTAATACGTTCATTTTTCAAAACGGACGTCATCGCCAATTGTAGTAGTTACGTGAGCTATATTGTGAATTATGCCACTTGAAATCAATTAAACCACTAAAACAAAACGAACATAGCGTATTATTTTATTTTGTGTAAACAATATTTTATACGTGCAAGTCCACTACCACCACGGACGACTCTGTACGTTCACGGAACGAGTTTTTGAATTTTTAAATTGTTCATTGTGCTATGGAATGCCCTCCTCTCCTCCCTTCTACTTAGGGACACCACCTCTCGCCTCTTCGCATACACACATTTTACGTATACATATATACGCACACACACCTCTCTTCCACTCTCGTCACTCGTAACTTTTTCGTATGTACCTATGTACATGTACGTATGTATGTACTCTTCTCCGCATCCCTCTTCTCTTCGCGGTGTTTCGCCTCACTGATATTACCTGCGTAAAGTCCCTCACGTTTCTCGCTGACCGTGATCGTTGCGAATTGATTGCGACTGTATTATTATTTTAATTATGTTTGTGTTAGGGTTGTCAAAACCTAAGTTTACAGGCTTTTATTGATTGTCTCAATCTTACGTTTTTTTGCTTTTTAATTTAATTGATGTTATTTAATGTATTTTTTATCTTAAATGTCTTCAATGCTAGTTCGAGGCATTTAAAATGGAAAATAAAACATAATTCTTAATATGTTTGTTGATTTGATTGATTGTAATGCAAAGACTTTTTATTGCTTGTCTTGAGCTCACATTTTTGCAAAAATAAAGTAAACAACGTAAATATTTATGATTAATAAAGCACTATTTAAGTTACTAAGAGGCGGTGTCGAAAACCCGACAATGCTCGGTGACTTTCAGAGTCGCGATTGCGTTCCTTATTCTTGTCCGTTGCGACCAAGACGTCAGCGCTTAAAAACGATCCTCTTACACGAACCATTCAAGCTGGATTTTTTCTGGGATAGAGTTAGAAAAATTTATATGGTGGTTATTTTTTTATCAAAAAAAGTATAGTTTCACTTTTTTTTAATAACTTAAATTCTAGTTTAAGACATTTAAACAGTTTATTTAGTTTAAAAATGAAAAATATGACCTAATTTTTTATATTTACTGATTAATTTAAATTTAATTATTCTCTTACTTGATTTTAATCTAGATTCATAAAACGGAACATTTTGTTTGTATACTAACCAAGCATTATATATTCTTCAAAGCCAAATGTCAAAACATATTTATGGTAACATGTATTCTATGTAGCTTAACACATTCTTGCCAAAAATAATATATTCTCCTTTCATATAATAAAGCAGTAAACAGATTCTATATATACCAGCTTTTTAATTTGGTCTAGTGGATATAGGGATTCCGTCTATTTGACATCGTTAACTATTCTAATATATAATATAATGCAATACAGTAGTAAAAAATAATTTTATATACATTAAAATTTCTTAGAAAAAGATCATCATAAACTGTACATTTGTTGTAGTTTAAAAATAATTTATCGTTTCATATTTTATTGATATTAATTATTTACGATGTATTGATTGTCCCTGTTGTTGAAAACATGTTGGCGAGTGTTGTAAACAGTACAACCATTGTTTCTATAACTATTTTTTAATGTACAATTCTGAAATTAAAATATATTTTGATTTTGAAAGTCTTATCGCTTCAAAATGAGATAAATCTATGAATTATTTGTTGAAAACAACTTATGTTATTATATTATCAAATAAATTAAAACAATTAAAAAAAATATGAAGGCAGCTAAAATATATTTTCTTACTAAAAATAAATTCATGCTAATGTTATATTATAGCATTAAATATATTTCGGGAAAAATACCAAGAAGTGTGTAATTTTTACTCTCATGAAATTCAAGTATGTTAAATTTTGTTGAATTGTATTTAGTGAGTTACAAAAATAAATTAAATTACATATTTGTATGGCATATGTTTTGGTAGGTGCTGGGTGTTATGATTAAATAATTTACGTTTAGAAGAAGAGCTTTTCATTAGATAATACTTTTTGATTTTGTTATTTTATTGTATTTAATTAACGTATAATAATTAGATACAATACAAAATCAAGAAATACGTTTTGTGATGAGCACGTACACACACTATATCTTATGTGTCCAAACAATTCTCCAGTTAACCTGCGCTAGAGTTTGATGGTGGTTATAAAGTTAGTGTCGCCAATCGTTAAACTTTGCCAGAGCTCAGTTAAACATTTAACGCATTGACAACGGGACAAGACAGCGAGTTTAACCCTCCGCTGTTTATTTATTGAATTTATGTGTATATTATTAAAAGATCGAGGTTAACCCTAGACTATTATTTTTTATTTCGTCACATCTAGCCCGCCCCTGTATTCTCGATATAGATACAGTATGTATGTATATTGATATTCCATTAAGTGAAAGTGTGGCCGCCCGGACAACATTTTACACCCATAAAATTGATTGATGCACCCCATTCGAAAATTCGGACGGTGGATTTTGTGTCCCTTCGGGGGAAATTCGACGTCTATTTTATGGACGCGTTTAACTTTAACACTACCATAAGGGTTTGGTGAGCATACTCATACACGCATATTGAAAATTACATATTGAAATCGCACAACAGATTGAGCCGGCACCCACGAAAATAACGACCGGGATAAAGTCGCGAAAATTTATATGTATGTATCTACATTCGTGTTTATAGCTCTATAAATATGGCATAGGAAAGATACCAGAAGGGTTAAATTTGCCGGCGGATAGCCATATTTGATGGAAAGCCCAGGCTGTGCGTTCTTAAATGTTGTGTTTTTTATTTTAAAACTGCAGTTGATGCTGTCGGTGTAGCATTATCGATCCGCTTTTGGGGGAATTACCTGTGTAATATCCAGATTACACCCAAAAGACTCGTACGTCATAAAATAATCCGCGGGCACTGGATGACCGTAGTCTGCAAGGTTCACCCCAGCCTGTTTGTGTGTGTGCATATGTATATTTTTCACACCCATATGTTACCCTATAACGGATTGTTGAACCCTTTAACCCTATCACAAACAAAGGACGGTCGCCTTATCTTAATGTAAACTATGCGAGTGTGTTTCTGCAAACAAACGATTGCGCAATTCAGCAAATTTTGCGATGGTTATTTTCACTTTTTCTTTACCCACAACTTGCGCACGAATATCACAAAAAATATTTGTATATAATACAGTGGATATAAGGCAAACATACTGTTTATCAAATGAAAATGTAGCAATAAAAGACAAAGCATATATGAACAGGCATTTTTTATAAATAAAGAAAGTTTAAATTTTGTAATGAAGAAGAAATTACTCCATTACAAAAGTCTGTTTGTTTGATCTTAATATTTTAGTACATTCAAGATTAAACTAACTTATGTAAAAATTGCATAAATAATTTTTAAACGATATATTTAATACCGATGTTTAATATTTTTTTTATTTATTAAAAAAAGGATTTTTTTAAATTTTATTTTATTTCAATTTATAATTTTCCTATAAAATCGTACAGCTACATAATTAAATTGTATTGTAATGTTTCAATCTATTTTGAGATTTATAAAAGGGCATACATGACACAATCTTCAATATTATATTATCTTAGTAAAATGAAAATGTTGTTCAAGTCATGCCAAACTAATTCATTAAACAAAACAGCGGTGTTTTTTTTCTAAAGCCATTCTATGTATTTTAATACATTATTGTTTAAAATTAAATATTTTATTTACATGGAAAAGTTTCTTCAGTATATTTTATTAGGGTTCTATATTTTAAATCTAGTTTGTGAGCCAGAATATTTTATATTGTCGTTAGATTAGATTATACTTGAGATAAAAAATATTTTATTAAATATACATTAATAAAAAACTATATATTTATTTTCAAGTTTAATATAACTTAGATATTCTGCGTGTTTATTTAAAACAAATTTAGTGTTTCAATATATATATGTATATATACATAGGTCAAGAAAATATCAATTATTATATAATAAAAATTATTTTATTAAAGAATCTTTTTCATTACAAGTAAATTTAATACAAAATGTTTAGCGTCATTAAAGTAAATATTTCGTTGTATAATTTAGAAACATTTTTAAGACACATGAACCAAATAATCAATTAAATTTCTTATACCATCAAAATAATCACGTCTAATCGATATATGTTTCATTTAAAAAATCGCAGAATCCATACAAAGAGTCCATGTATTTATTTTAATCGTAGTGTAACATTCCTGAACTTTCTTGACCTTCTATAAAAGTATAAATATTTTAATTTTATTTAATCAATGCATTTATTACATTATTTTACAATATTATACAATATATAATATATCTAAATGTTTGTTTTACACAATATGCTATGTAGAATATAAGCCTTTAAATAGACGACGCAATTGTAGAACAGTCACTTACCATATATTAATTTTCCTATGTACTCGAGAGATACTATTCTATTTTCATCAGATTGGAAACTCGGACACGTATCTCACAGAGCGTGAATACATATGCATCCTCCGTTTTACGATCCATCCACCTTTGCACATATGTATGTTTATATATGTATGTACATACGTATGTATCCTCCAAAGTCGTATTCGTTGTACGCGTGACGCTTCTGCCACGCGACCGGTAATTACCGAATGACAATCGTTTATGAAACGATAACGTCGTTATCTTTAGAGTAACAGACGCGACTGGATACGTGTTCGTATTCAAGCGACGCCGATTCTAGGGATCAGTTTAAATGCAACTTTAGTAAGCTTGATATACACACAGACGTTTCAATTTATTTGTACGCCGCATTAGTATACTATACAAAGGATGATCGGGCGAATTAGGGATGATTTTCTGATACAAACGAGTAACTAATATAATATAAGCAATAGATTGACAATCGTATATTTAATGTGACTGCAGCTAAATAGACGCCGATATATATGGTCATATTAGCAAATATACATAGAGCAATGTAGATGCAGCTATCAGGCGGTAAGGTTAAAATGGTAGGTCTTGGAATTCGTAGTCTTTATTACGTGTTGAGTTGTATTATTCTCGGCTGTGATTTCAGTTGAGCAGCTACAATATTTCGTATTGTGTTCTCGTGTTTCTGAAGTCCCTTGGCTCGTATCTGCTGCTGTGGCATCTTTTCTCTTCGTGTGTCGCATCTTTTATAATGTTGGTTCGAGATAGCTTTGGCGAACCGCAGATGAGGATGTTTGCAACTCAATTGCATCACTTTTTGGACACACTGTGTTCGCTTTTGAGTAAAAAACAGTTTTAAGAACAATAGTTATGTGCGCAGGGTAGAATGCATTGTTTATTGCGCGTCCTTTCCAAACAAAAAGTAGTTTTTTAGCGATACTTATGAGTGTTTAACGTCTCACACGACGAATATGCTATTATATGATCCGTGAATTATTATTAATTAATCTTTCTTTCGTCGTGTGTGTGACCCCACTTTCATAAATAAATTATTTATATTTTCGTTTGTTCGAAATGGTTGTTAGAGTGACCTATAAATTGTGATAAATTGTGCAGGTGGTTCAAATCCCAAAAAAAAGATATAAACTATCACTAATTACATGTAATTATATTAGTGTATTTGGCGGTGAGAAAAATATCTTTTCGAATACCTTACTCATGTAGACTTTGCCGTGTGTTCCGCCGTCGCGTTCGTTAATAATATATCAGTACCTTGAGGCTTTCCAATTTTGTTTGAAATTCGCTAAAGGTAATAATAATACATAATACGGTTTTGCTGCCTGCCGTCCTACAAACTTGTACGAAAATTAATTTTCCCCGCCGTGTAATACCCAACTTGTGATAACTTGCATCTTAATTCATTATAATGTGTGGCGTTAACGTGTGCCTGTGGTAAATGCTATATATTTTAAGTCATATTATTAACCACTAATCATAAAAAAATATCGAAATATTCAGCGAGATATTCCAATTCCAATTTTTTTATTCTCAGTTAAAAATGATATATATGTATGATTCCTTGTTTTAATGATTTTTATGTTGATCAACCCTTAAGTATTGGCGTATTAAAAGATATGATAGCTTTTACTTCATTATTTTTATAATCATACTATCAATAAACGATCTAGAAAATTTTGTAGTGTTTAATAATATAATAATCCCCAGTTCAGTCTTATTTTATTATTATTCATAATTTAAGCTGTTATGTATTAATTGATTTTTAGAAGCTTATAATATGTTAACAATACTCTTTATATATAAATAAACTAACTTTTTAAAGGCTCTAAAGTCTCACATAAAATGTGGTTTTAAAACTATGGGTTTTATTTTTACCATTATTGCTTCTGAAATATTTTAAAAAGTACTTTCTTTAGTTTGAGTTATTTTTATATTTTGTTTAAATATTTTTGTATTTATTGTTGAATTTTTAACACTATATTGTATAAGTTATGTATAACTATCTACTATTTTTCTATTTTTATTTATATTTGATACTCATATTTAAACGCTTCTGTTCTCATTAAATATTGTTGTAAAAATATAGCAAAAATTGAACAAGCGTATAATGAACTTTTTTATGAAAAACCTAAAATGTATATCATACTAAATAAATTCGGCTACTTGATTTAATCGTTTTGTTTTGATTACACGCTTTTAAAAATCCATTAAAGTTACGTACCTGCTATTTTTGATATAGTTTTCTGAGAATTTTGTCTCAGCAGATGTCGTTCTACGAACTAATTTAGATTCTTACATTAGCGGTCTTCAAAGTACCACAGAGTGAACGCTAAAAAACTTATTTAAAATTCAATAAATTTTAATGTTATTGCGGTCCTGTTTTTTTTTACTTTAAATTATAATGGAAGAGTAAATATTTAAAAATAAATAATAATTATACATTATACTTTTCCAGGCAAATATTGATAAGTAAGAAACAGAATTTTTATTTGTAATATATTTCCAATACATTATAATAAAAAAATATTTGATTCTTGTTTCCTTTTAAAAATCTATAATCAATTTTTGAATATCAGTACGAATTTGTATTGTTATTTTTGAATTATCTTTGATTGATGCAATCCAGTATAATCTCAACAGAAGTCAGTGCTTTCTTATGACTAATGTTATTGTTAGTATCTTCTTCACTTGTGTTCTCACGCACACTTTTCCTCTTATGTTTAAGTGTCAATAGAAACGATCTCCGCATTATTCAAGCATTGAAAACCCAGATAATTTGAATCGCGATTAAACCACTCCTTGATGTTTTCCCAATCGACATTTTCAAAGCATCTATGTATTTTAGATATATTACTTGCCTTTGTTTATTTAGAATCCAATACATATATTTTAGTGTTACTTTTGACCCATTCCGTGTATTACATCAAATTTTTATGAATTAATCAAGCGATTATTTTTTTCATTAAGAGTTTTAAAAAGCACTGTAAAGCTGTTTTATTATTATTATACAACACCTTGCTCCATGGGTTAAATTAAATTATGCGGTAAAATTTTTAAAAACCAAAAGACCGTCATTTTAATATGCTTTTATTCGGATGAGCAGGAGCTTTATCTATTAATAATACTGCTTTCTGTGTCAACCGTTTATATTTTAAAAGAGTTCTATTTAGTTTTGAATTAATCTTTGAAGATCTCTTAATCCATCCATGTTTCATCTTGGTTATAATAATTATCAGAAAGATTTTTTATTTCCGTTGCCTATGTATATTTATATATAAAATAAATAAATTTAATTTATTTTAAGCACGAAAAACCGTACATTGTATAACAATTATAATAATATTTTCGACCTTAATATACACGTTTTAACAAATATAAAACGCTTATTATGATGTTATTTTAGGTCGATCTGAAAGGAATGATTCAATAAAATAATTTTTCACATACTATTTTCATCACTGAAGTGTAAAGTTAACTCTGTTTTTTTTGACATAAAGAATTTTTGACATAACGAGGTTCGTTACTAAGTTTTACAATTATTTTTAAAACTTTTAGGCAAGAAAGTCGTATTTTGGTATGATACAACAACATAACTTCATTTTTTTGTGTAGAATGTCTTAGATTGTGCTATGTAATTTGAACATCATATTAACGTTTTTTTTTGATGAGCAAGACATATTTCCATTTTCCTTTTATTAATAATATCAGATTTAAATATCTGATTTATTTTAAATCGTTTTTGGATGTTGCGTCGATATTGAATAACAAATAAAATCATTGCTTTTTTATGTCGTATAGATAGATAAGAGGCACTTACGTTAGGGTTCAATTGGTCGGATACCGTTCCAATCTTATTTTGCACGGTTGCCGGAGTGCAAAAAATACTGTAGGGAAAAAAGAAAAGAAGAAGAAAGCCACCGACGTCCGAGGCCATATCGACGAGATGGGATAAAGGGTATCGATAGGCCTCGGCGAGGCCATTAATTTTAATGGGACCAGTGTGTGTGTGCCATACACGCCATACATACAGAGGGACCTGTTGCCACGTCTCTAAATTGTCTCGGCGGTGAGACAACGGTGCTGTTCCACCCCCAGACGGCGTCGTTTCCGCGAAGCTCTCGAGCTTTCCACTCTCTGTCTCCTCTCCACCACTATCCGGAGGTGGCGATGTGATTTTCCCGGCTGGGCCTCCGGCGGGCCGCACACTACTACGTGACCGGATTGTCTCACGGAACGTGTTACGTGACCGGTTTTTGCCCGGAATTGATACGTGCCGGATGACGATGGGGGAGGCGATTGGCGCGGGAACGTACACTCGCGGCGAGATACAGAAAAACTTTCAGAGTGTTAATAAAATATAAATGTGCGAAGGCGCGGTGGATATTGAAGTCGTTGTCTCGTGATAGTTTATATGCGACGTGATAGTATGTGATTTGTGGAATATCGATATTATAAAGTATAGAATTTCAATTTAAAAGCAATATTTCAACGTTAAACTAATAAGATCATAAGCTTAAACTAATTAGATTATATTTAATCTTCAAACTAGTGATACAGATTAAAATATTACATTTCTTAGAAAGAAGTATAATTGTTTTCCAATAAAATTCATATGCTTAGATATTCCAGTCATCTTTTTCAATACACTAAGAAAAATATTATTTATGCAAATTGAGCTTTAGAATAATTCACATTATCAAAATCTTATGATTTGATAATGATATTGATATCATAAGACATGTAAATAAAAATCAATGTATCTTGATGTAATTAATAAACTACGTGTGTTTTTTTTTATCATGTGTTTTTTGAAACACTACACACGTATAGCAGCAAAACCTATAATTATCCAATCACACTAGCTTTAAAAAAGGTCAACTTTAATATCAATACCTAAATTAATGTGATAGTAGTTTAATGTTGGACTTTTCATATTATTTTACTAAATAAAGTCATAGGGTGACCAAAAGAACACAATACTCTTATAAATATTTTTTTAATATAACTTAATTATGCAATAATTTATTATTTGCTATCAGATATTAGACGACTTAGTATTTATAATAGATAATAACGAGTTTTTCCATAAGATTAAATTTTAATTCTGTAGTATAAATCAAATCTAGATTGCTATTTGCGCAACAGAAAATATAAAATATCATAGAAAAATTCTGTAATAATGCTTTTGTAATGATTAATAATATTAAAATGCTTGAACTATTTTATATAAAATGATTTCAGCTTTTCATTATTATTATTAATATAAAATAACTATTTTATTTATGAAAAATTCATAAGTAAGTAATTTTTATATTAGGTAAAATTTTGTAAATTGTATACGTATCATCTATTATCGTCTGGTTCATTTTGTTATAGTCCTAGAAACAAAAATCGGTATTATATTACTATTACTATGACCAAATAGTGAATACTTATTCTGATTTTTTTTATATTTTATGTATATAGTATACATGAAATTGTATTAATGGCCAACAGTTTATTACTGCTCCTTATATTTTATTACGTAGAATGTTGTATTTTTAGTAAAAAATCGAGAGTAAATGTCGTTCTTTTTAAATACTGTTGTACTATCCTTATTAGTAAAATTGTACTAAAGCTCTATCGCGACATGACCGTTTTACCATGTGCTTTTTAAGAATCTCTCATTTATTCGTTGAAATAATATTGCCAGAATTTAAGTATATAGAGCAATCTATGGAGAAACGTTCAAAATTATATCGCATAAAATGGTTAAAATTATGTGTTAACTTTTCAACGTCGCCAGAGCTGTCGCAAGCAACTTGTACCTTTGTAATTTTTAATGACAATGGCTAGTATTATGGTCGTATATTATACCAATGTACTTGGACCTAATCGTAAAAATACTAATTTAAAGCTGATTTAAATCACGTTATACTGAAAGTCTTATATATAAATTAACTTACTCTTTTACATATGAAAAACTTTATAGTAGTATTTATTATAATGAACGTAAGCTTTTAAATTTTTTAAGCTAGAAATAGTAATAATTTAAAAATAACTATTTAAAGCTTATTTTAATCATGTTAAATTAAAACATCGACGAGCTTTTTTATAATTTATCTAATTCTTTTACAGAAAGGACAGTATCAGTTTAAAATTTTGTAGTCATATTTTTAGGGTTGATTTAATTGATAATAGGGTTTTAAAAGTTTTCGTTGAGATGTGAGATTGTCATAGATTATGTATCAGAATTAAAAAAGCAATCATGTTTAAATTTTGTTTTGGAAAAGCGGACTAGATAAATATAGAAAAAAAGTAGTACAAAAAAATATAATAATAAAAAATAAAAGCTTATTTGCCCACTTTGAAGGGTTCACAGAAGATTAGCATTTAAAATATCGTTCGTTTTTTGGCCATCCTGTAGGTGAAATATCAAATTCAAACTTTTATCTCTTCTAGTATTTTAAGATAAAACTTTTTTACCCTCAGACATCGTTTACCATATATTATAGCCCAAAAATATATGCACATAACACAACGTAACACATGCATCGATTTTTATTCATAGAATTCGACTCGACAGGCCGATAAAAAATATCTGTATGAAACTTTATTGGAACACAAATTCGATTTCTAAAACGGCCAGTTATGCACCGGTGTGTTTCGGCATATTGCACAATTCGACAAACTCTTTTGTGCCATACACACAAATAAACAAAAATACACAGATAAAAAACTGATTCCGAATTCGGCTCACGGGCCGCGTGTTTGCGCGAATATATATCAATCCACCGGCCGGAATCGCGTGCGAAATTGGGTATAAACGTTTGTGCACGCGGGCCGCAAACTGTTTCGGGACGCGGGCCTTACCTCTTGCCGATTGTCCTCGCAATCGGTTTACATTATCTTTTGTCCGCCTGGGCGTGTTAATTATTGCAAATTGGCCGGGCGTTTTGCGGCCCGCGCGATAGCGATTTGAGGCCGGCCCCTGTGTTGGTTTTGCGGCCCTCTCTACTCTCCCCGTGTGTCTATTCACGAAACAATTAATTGATAAATCATTTTACGCCGATCGAGCTCCGCCACAAATAGGTATAATGCCCGGCTTTATTAGTATTGTATACAATTTTGCGTATACCTATATCTAATATGTGCAGTATCAAATATAATTCGGCCTTTGTTAATTAATTGATCAATTGTTCGGCGGCCGCTGTAAGCTGTGATCGTTTGGGGTTTGCGAGTAAATTTTAATAATAACATATTTCAGGCCAGTCCTTTCAGATGCGGTTACATTGAATAGAATGTTAAAATCAAAGACCTTTATTTAATTATTTGCTTTTATATGATTTTAAAGCTCAATGTAGTTTAATTAATACATAGTGAGATAAAAATTGTATTTAACTAATAAATCATGATGTTTATTGATGACTATTTTTGATAGCTTGATTTATAAAATTTGCAATTATATTATTCTTAATATGTACATGCGGATATAGTACATTTAAAATATTCTGTATTGGTCTGATTAATTAAAAATTAGTAAGAACCAGATTTGTAGTGAGTTGTGGGTGCTGTATTATATTACAAACAAATTGTGATAATTTTTGTAGAAATTTTTGTTTGTTGTTTTTGTAAGATACAGTCCTTTTTATATATACTCATTGTCTTTTTGACGATCTAAATGATCATTATATAAGTTCGCTATTATTGTTTGACCACGTTTAAAAGTTTCATAATACAATTTTTAAAGTGTGCCTGTGCTTTAAGGTTGGTTTTGTTACTTTAACTTTAGATAACCACTGTCTTCTACGACGATTGTTGTCGTACAACACCCACTTCTTATCTATTATTAATAATATTTTAAATATCAAGATTATTCTTGAAATCATAACTTCTTGTTTCATTTTTTTTAAACCATCTTTAATATTTACGAATATCAAATAGATCGCCTACCACTTCACAAATGTGACTGTGACTGTATTTAGCATTTTTTACAAGAAAAATTCTACAATCATAAATTTTGGGTCAAATTTTTGTACTTAGGTTTTAACGGCCAATTAAAAAAAAATAAAAAAAAACGACATTTATTTTGGAATTATCTTATATAAATAATTTAATAATATTACAAAAGTATCTTTTATAAAATGAATTAGTTAAATAACAAACGTTATATATTTTTGTTGCTCATAAAAATATCCTCTTACACGTGTAACATTTAAAATTCTAAGCACCTAATTGAATATACACATCTGATTTCACACACTAGATTTTTTTTATAATATATAAGACACGTACAACATAATGAGATGATTTGAAAACCAAAAATTATCTTATTATACCATGTCTCTTGACTTGTAAATTGTTTGTTATTCTGTGATTAATTGTACGTCTTTAGTACTGTTTTAAACGCAAAAGCATTGTTCTGAATACATATGCTTTAGTTTCCTATATATTTTATTAGAAAATTATATTTTCTGAAACAATCTTAAAAGAATAAGAAATATATTTAAGGATAACTAAAAGGCAATTATTTTTTTTATATTTTTTACCAAACTATCTTGCGTCTGAATTGTATTTATAGAATTTCATGATTTCCGGCAATCCAACGTATCTTGAGCGCCAATCTATAATAAAATCCTGCACATATATATCTATAATATATAATACCAAAAGAAAATTGGCTCACTGTCTGGCCAAAGGTAGAAAACAATTTACTATGAGCGCTTGATTCCGTTTGTGTTCTTAGAGAAGTGAGTATTGTTCATCAGCGTTACATCTCGTTCGCTTCCGTGCAATTTGTCCTTATGTCTCAGTTCTGGAAGCGTCCTTCCGGTCAGATACAACGAATCCTGCTATTTTTGCTGCCGCAATAGTATTCCAATTCTTCGAAGAAACATTGTTATTCCATACGTATGTATGTGTGCGTTTCACTCGAGTGACCGTACGTTCCCCTCCTGGTCACGGCCATTTCACATGCCATGAAGTGAAGTCTTGAAATGGAAGCGAAGAAGTCAAAATCGACAATGTGGAAATATTCATATTGTAAGCTCACCTTAGTGCGTTGACTTTAAAGTTTATTTTTAACGCTGGACCGCTGGATACTTGAAAATAAATAGTTCGACGAATCGGGATAGATGGGTGCGCCGCGTTTCGTATTAATCCAAAAATAATTTTACGTTTATATCGCGTTTCATAAAAGCGGACGCTGGATATTGTAATGTGGGCGAATGGTAAAGTAATACCTAAAAATAATAGAACAACCACTGTTTTAATATGAATTATATCAAAAATGTATGTACCAAGCAGACACAGCATATCATTGGTATTTCTGATTCTCTATCAAAGTCAAGACTACATAAACAATGCATCTCGGTGTAAATAAATTATTTATAAGACCGATGCAATATTTATCTTTTCAGACGAACGTTTTATATAATCGCGTCCGGTCGCATGTTTATGTATATAATTTAGTGTCTGACTTTGCTCAAGTTTAAGCTATGTATAAAACGTGCGCAAATTTAAAATGGTTCAAAGTTGGCACTATTAATGAATAAGCGAACTTCTCATTTCAATTTGCTAATAGTTAATAATTATTTTTGATTTAAAATCGCGTGTTTTGGAATTAATGTGTGAATTTTAATTAGGTTTTTACCCATCGTATAGGCTGTGTGAGCGCATTTCTGACTAAATTCTCAGGCGATTAAATCGTACCGTACATACATGTAAATGTACGTGTACATATAGATTGTTCAATAATTAGTAATCCGCATAGTTTGTGGTTCAAACAAACAGGATATGCTAATTAAGATTAAAGGATGTAAGTTTTGTTTAAATAGATGTTAAATATATAATGTAAATATTTTACAGCTGTCATATAACGTTTTTCTTATAAATGCATTAAATATAAATATTTATTTTATGGTACGAATTAAAATACATTAGTACTTCTATATTTATTTCATACAAAAATAATTATTTTTATTTTTAATGCGTGAATAAATTTTAAGAGTATTATTTATTTATTTTATTAATTTAATTAGCTTAATAGCTAATCTTTACATCTAACAAATTTAGTAAACATATATAAAAATATATAAAAAATACATAACAAAAATAAAAAATAAAAATATACAATAATAAAGACTTAATATTATAATTTATTTCTATATGTACGAAGGTGTTTTTTTATTCCATTTATGAAACCCGTTATATTTTTGCTGTTTCGGATTTCTCTTGGAAGACTATTATATAAATCAAAACCTCCGTACATAATTCCCCTAGCCGTACTCGTTTTCTTATACTTAATTATCTTTAAATTTTCTCTATTTTTAGTATTATATTTATGTACATCTTTATTTCTTATTAAATACTTATTAAAATATTCTGGTAACATATTATTTTCTAACTTATATAAATACTAAAACATTCATACTCAATATTTCTTGAACATTCAACCATTCTAATCTATCAATCATACTTTTACAATTAGTTAATCTATTTTTATTTAAGATTACTCTCATTGCCCTATTTTGTAATTTTTGCAACATTTGTTTATCTAATTTATTTAACATATTTAATAGTGTTGCACAATAATTAAAATGGGGCAATATTATACTATTGTAATTTTTTTTTTTTGTATTTATACTTAATATATTTCTTAATCTAGATAATAAACCTATTTTTCTACTAATTTTTTTTAATATATAATTACAATGTTCTTTAAAATTTAATTTTGTATCAACAATTACTCCTAAATATTTTATATTATCCACTATTTCTATACTAGAGTTATTTATTACTATTTTGATACTATTATCTAACACATTTTTATAATTAATAAACATACATTTAGTTTTATTCTCATTTAATTTAAGTACATTATTCTTTAACCATATTTCTAATATACTTAATTCATTATTTAAATTATTTATAATTTCTTTAATGTTATCACCTATGCAATACATTAATGTGTCATCCGCAAATAGATGAATTTTACATTTTTTCGCGTTATTAACTATATCATTAATATACAAAACAAATAACAATGGTCCTAATTTAGACCCTTGTGGTACTCCATAAGACACTAATTTCTCTTCAGAATATACATTATTTATTTTAACTTTTTGTTTTCTTTTATATAAGTAATTATTAAACCATCTTTAAACTATATCACTTATACCTATACTCTCCAATTTCTTTAACATTATTTTTCTGTCTATTGTTTCGAAGGCTCTCTTGAAATCCAAGAAAACTGCTCCAATGATTTTGTTTGTATCCTTAGCCAACAGCCAATCATTTATCACTACTTGTAATGCAGTTTCAGTGGAATGCTTTTCTCTGAATCCCGATTGTTGTTCACATATTATGTGTTGAGAAGTAATAAATTCCTTATTTTAGTATGCCTAAACATTGGTGTATTTAATAAAAAAAAATTGAAAATAATATTGTTGTAATTTGTAAAAACAGACAAAATAAAAATCTATTTAATTTATATATTATAACAGCAAAAATACAACAATAATTTACAAAAATACTGTATATATTTGGAATTGTGTATTGCGCTTTGAATTTTAATTTTAGATAACAAAATTATATACCTTAATATGTAAATCTTACAAAACACTTATTTTTACAAAAAAATTACAATACATAATTTATATATTAGATAATCACGAAATATTTTTTTTAAATTAAGATGTTAACAGTCAGTCGTGCTTTAGCCTTTAACCCTTTGAAGAGATAGTTAATTTAAATACATTTGTTTATTTGTTGGTAAACACAAAGAAGTGAGTTATTTTTACGTATTTTTTCATAGTTATTTTTTTATAGTTTATTTGTTATTATTATAGTCAATTATAGAGAAAAAAGCATTTCTTAACGTGTAATTATACTACTTTTTGTATTAGTGTGTTTTAATAATTTATTTAAGCACTTTTCTAATATTTAATTATGTTAATTTATTTTACATAGTTTTAATATTTTTTTTGCTTTTGTGGATTTTTCCATTTCAATTCAATAGCTCTCAATCAAGACAATTTAAATATAACATATTTTTTGTTAATTTATGGGTATTATTTTATATAAAAATCATTTACATCAAATTAATTTTTTAAAAATATATAAATATAAAGTTTTTTATTTATTATTGATTCAGTTATATATGTTAATATATGGGGTACCACAAAACAGTGAAAGAACGACCGCCGTATATGTACGGCGATACCGCTCGAATGGTTAATACCTGAGTACTTTGTTCTAGTAAATCTGTGTTGGTGCACATCTTAACTCTACATATCGATACTTTAAAAAATATTAAAAAATTTAATGTTTTTAATGTTATTAAATTATTAAAACATTAAAAAAACATTTTTTTAATTGTAAGTGATTCATTGCAAAGAGATTGCGCATTACGAAACTCTTAAGCCTGGCTAAACAATAACAGCAAGCATATATTGCCATCAGCTGGATTATTTGCACGAGGAAATTAAAAAAAGGTCTGCACTTATCGAATAAAGATAATGCTCATCCCCATATGGCGAAATAGACGCTTGATAAAATCAAAGAACTTAGCTGGAATGTTTTATCTTATCCACCTGATTATCTAGACCTTGCTCTTTTTGACTACCATTTATTTCGATCAATACAACACTTCCTATACGGAAAAAATACATAATGCAGACGATGTGAATAGAATATTTTGAATCAAAACCTTCAATATTTCATGCTAATGGAATTAAAAAATTGCCCGAGAGGTAAAAAAAGTGTCTATCTATTAAATGATATTATAAAAACGACATTTATTACGGGATTGTCTAATAATATTACAACAAAAATATATTTTGCTTCTCAAATCGTCTATTTAACATATATATCATAATCAATCATTGATTTAGAATCACTTTTAATTAGTCTGGTTCGAAACAATGAATTCTGGTAAATAATAACAAGAATCAATTTAAAAAACAGGAATCTTATTGTACAAGCAATTTTCATATCGTCATTTGTGTTTTTGGGTATTGTGTATTTATAGCGCAAAGGGGTGGAAAAACAAATAATTACCCTAGTTTAAATCCATTATCGTGCCACAAAGGGCGTTGTCAAGATCACTCTGGAGCCGAAATTGGACAAGGGTCATTGAAGTGTCTCACGATCCTCTCAAATCTCCCAAGATTGCGAGGTCAATGCGGCGCGATTATTATTTAGCATCCATTTACCACGTTCATATAAGGCTGAAATACTCGATTCGATAACTTGGGAGCAATCGTTATCGCAAAATTTGCACGATAAAGAAAATTTTGCCGTTTTGGCAAATCCGAGGGTTTCGACTCAATTAAAACGGAGTTTATTCCGAAACTCGACGCCGGATGATCCGCATGCAAAATGTATAATATATAAGTATGTTTTATTATATTATCTACGTATGTAATATATAAGTATGAAGAACACACATAACAGTTTAGAAACGGCTTTGCGCCTTGTTTTTTATTCAATAATTAATCTAAAAAATAAATTAAAAAGCTATATATATACAATAGAATTTTGATCATTTTTTTATTATATTATGTAACAGAAATTACAACATATTCTCTTTAACTTAAATCAGCTTCCTTAATACTCCAATGCTGTTTTTCAAGTCAAAACTATATGTTTAATACAATGAAAAAGCTTTTTCAATTATTTTATGGAAAAAATCTTTATATATTATATATATCACTCTCTAAATTATTGATAAATGGTAGCATGGACTTACTTTTAAATGTACCCTCTTGTGTATATAAACCCTTTTACATATACAAGTGTTTCATTCAGTACATATTGTATTAGCAGTACATGAACTTTAATGTCGCTGTTTGTTTCCCTTGTCTAAACACCGCACGCCTCCCTTTACCGCGTGCACACTGTTCACTACAAATGATTAATTACTCATTGATAATTTATTTATTTTATCACGATGAGATTAAAATACGCAGACGCTCGGGAGATGAATGACGCGTCTTAAAATTTGAAGGGTCGCGTCTATGCAATGCTGTGCCAGATAATGCTCACGCATTCGAACCGCGCCGTAATCATTAACGTTTTAACGTTACGTGGCTCAATTTGGAGCTTACCCCGAAGAAATTCTACCCTTCAGGCTAGCGAATTCGGCGGGAAGTTGAACTTTGGACCGTCTTACCTTACTAATTGCTCCATCGCGTAATTATATCACGGGATACGGCCCCAGGGGGCCTAATGGTTGTTTTCTGAATATAATTCGTCATGAATGCCCGGCGTATTTTTTTATTATTATTCAACTATAAAAAGTTATAATTAAATTGATGTTTTCACTTCTATTATATATTAATATTTTTGTATCTTTCGGAAAGACCCAAAATTTTTTAACATCTGAAAGACCCTACTTTGCAGTTGAATACGCAAGAAAGAGTCAACACGTTTCAACACAGGGATCGGTCAAGCAAAAAAACGGTGGAAAATTCGCCGAGCGTATGTAATCGCCCGTCAGCGAATTCTGAATTTGAATAGCGACAAAAGCTAACACACAAAACTTTTT
The DNA here is from genome assembly GCF_051122295.1 of Plectrocnemia conspersa. Classification (NCBI taxonomy): domain Eukaryota; kingdom Metazoa; phylum Arthropoda; class Insecta; order Trichoptera; family Polycentropodidae; genus Plectrocnemia; species Plectrocnemia conspersa. The sequence goes on along the minus strand of NW_028277177.1, from coordinate 22,929,789 downwards.
AATATGATGTTTCGCAGCTACTCAAAAGAGTATTATTGTTGTTGTTATTACATTACACACAGCGAAAGAATTTTTTTCCAACTTTAAAAGCAAAAAATAACATGCAAATGTGGCATAAATGGTTCACTTTTATTTTCATTCCATTAAATATTTAGTGTGCTAAACATATATTGTTTCAATTTTTAACATTAGCTTACTCTTTAGTTAGATCGTAAATACGCAATAATTGTAAAATTGCTTTTAATTTTTTTTATAACCAGTTGGTTGCAGAAATCGGTTATAATTTTTCTGCCCTTCGAGGTGTTTATTTGATTAAAAAAATATAGTTGTTATTTAAGTAAAGTTAGTTCGCTCTTGATTCCGGAAGTTGAGCTGGATCAGTGGATGCGAAGAGAGAAGCGGCGGCTTTTTTGGTTCGATGTAAATTTGAGTCTGCCTTCTCTTGGTTGCAGTCCAAGTTAGAGCGCTGCTGATGTGTAGATAAAATATCTTAGAGGAGGTCTGTTTCAGCGTTCCAGTATTCATATCGTTGACTCCTTCCATTGTTGATTTTTGGTCCGCGCCCCTTTTTCGGTGGGATAACCAATTACAGAAGGGTAGCCAGTTTTTTAAAACTAATTGCCCCTTACCACTGAGGCAAATCTGAACACCTAATTGCACAAGAAAATTTTTTTCACGGCGACGAAAATTTTAATTATTTCCGATTTGTGGCGCGTACTTTTTTTTAGTTTTCCAATGTTGTGTTGCATTTTAACGAAGAAACCTACTTTTTTTCTTGAACGGTTTATTACAACGAAAAGTGTTTCTTTTTTTTCTAATCTTACATTTTGTAATAAATGATTTATATAAAATTAATTTAATTTACAGATTTATTTATATACTTATTTAGCAGTTGTTGATTAGGTTTACTCCCGTTGTAACGTGTTGTACTTACGCATGTCATATTGCAAAAGTATATAATTTTATTTTCAAAACCAATTAAGTTCTCGTATTTTGTGTTTCAAAATTCTTAATTAGAATCGGAGCTAGAGTATATATCAAAATCAGCATGATATAATATCGATACCTCAATAATCTTGAACTTGTCTTTAACCATTAAAATTCCACTTTCTATTGTTTAATTTGATAGAAAAACTCTAGATTACAATCATAAAAACACTATTGATTTTATCCAAATTTAAGTATTGATATCAACGAATAAAAAAAAAATATATATTTTATGGTAATAATATTATATTGTCAATAGTGAAATAAAAGTGTATTTCAATTTGTTATCAATATTCATTAATTAATTTATTATCTGAATAATTACTCTATTCATGTATCATAAAAAATGTTTTTTTTTTCATTTACGAATATAAAACACCCACATAAATAATTCGCTTTAAATTATAATGTATGTATAATGAGTTTCTAGTTTATTATGTATGCGGAAAACTGATAAATTATTCACAAAATATACGTAATATATTCCAAATACAAACAGAAATATATTTTTTATTCTTAACAAACACAAAATCTATACATTTGGTTATACCACTCTAATACATTATATAACAAACGCATTGTTCAAGTCAAAACGATACGTTTTAACGTATTAATATTTAATATTTTCAAGTACAAAAAGCATGTGTTTCGTGTTTTTCTAACAATTAAAAAAATACGCCTGAAATAAATGATTGACGTTAAGGTAGAGAAATTGAACAATATTTTTCGCTTGACGTTTCCATGACATAATATCTCTGTTGGCTCTTCCGCAGGCGTACACATATCGAATTTTATTTCTAAGCAAACACACGAGAGGAACTTTCGGATGGTGAAAATATAATATAATATATTATACACGGTACACAATGGCAGGGAAAAACCCTGAAGCGTTCATGCATATATTTTCGGACAGAGGCTTCGTTGCTAAATGCAAGGCGTTAACGTCAAATCCTCGTACGAAGGATATCGATAACGCTCCAATGATGCTACAATAATATATGTTTAGTAAAATAATATGTTGTATAAATAAAGTTTGGTCCTTTACAAGTGACGCACTATCAATAAAAAATGGCATAATTAACTAATATCAAATATTTACAAATACATTTATCATTATTCACATATGCATACCTATGAAATATGAATTATAAATGATTTTACATTCACCCAATTTGCTATTCAAAATTAATTTCTACCGAAAACGGCATCTATGGAGCAAAGCGTAGTGAAATATCCCCAATGAATTTCCAGTGAATAATATTTTCAACCGCCAATGAATTAACCTAAGGGTAAACTATTAATAATATATTGAACGGTTGTTTATGGTCTTGCGATTTCTTGGGGAAAACATTCGAGATAATGGTCTTGTCTAAAACTTTGCCCGTCGGATGATGGTACATTTTCCATAATCAGACAGACGTCTTTGGTTAATGACTTTGCCAACAATTACAGTGAAACGCTATTAGTGAAACCGCGATTTTCTGACAAGAAACACCACCTGATATAATCGCAATCGAAGGTGCGTAGGGTTTATGTATAATAATATAATATAAATACTGTTTAATTTTAAACAATTATTTACTAATGACGTGCATTTATTATTTTTGGTATTTAGAACTAACAAACATGTAAGAGTAGAAACTAATATCATTATCAAATAACATAAAGGAACTCTTTCAGATTTTTTTCTAAAAATCGCGAAGAAATCTATTAGAGATAAATACTCAACAATTGTTTTAATTGCTTTGAATATTTTTAATTTCCAGTATATAATAAAATGTTACAATGAACAAATCGTTTATAAACATAGTTAAAAACAGGGGGCCAAATATTGATAATTGCGGAACATCCAAATAAATATGAAAAATTACGCAACATCTAAAATTTATTAGATTTTTCTTATTTACTATATGTGAATGGTTTACTTTTTCAAAAGCTTTGTAAAAATAATTATAGCTATTTAAGTATTAATTTTCAAAAATTGTCTCAAAAAATAAAGATTCGTCGTATAAAGCATAGATTTTTTAAATATACTTATGCGATTCATTTTATGGTCTATGTTTAGCTCTATAATTTTTTTAATATTTAATCGTAAGAATATGATATGCTATGAAAATCTATTCTCTAATCATATTATTTACGAATTCTATTTTTTTAACACTAAAGAAATTAAATACTGAAAATAATCATGTGGTATTTTTCCCCACATCCTGTTACTAATCATTGATTTATACCATTACTAATCTGGACGGTTACCAGCTAAATGTTAAAAGTCTTGACTCTAACACAAAACATTGAAACTGTGACTACGCTTTCTATTCTGAAAAATCTTCATATTTTTTTATTATTTAAGTAGTCACTCAAATATCAACGGTGCTCTCTGATTACTTAAAACTCTTTCCGTTTCTATCGTTTTGTACGCTAGAGAAGTTTTATCAAAATAAATATAATTAAGATTTAATCAAGATCGACTTTTGCACCAGAACGATTAACCAATCTTTCTTTAATTTCGATTGAATATAATATTGGTAAATATTATATATTGATGTAACCAATTAATTTGTTGAAATCAAAGCCTGATAAATTCAATTGAATTAATTAATTTTAATTATAAACCTGAATAATATTGTATAGCGTACCTAAAAAGTATTTGCACACTTATTGTTTTGTAGTATTTGTTCTATTATAATTAATATAAGTACATAAAACAGTGTCTTAAATATCGATACAAATTAAAAAGCTAACTATGCCACCAACTACATCTTCAGTTATCGCGTTAGGTCAACTTTGCAAACGAAACCTCAAAAGAAGAAAGCTCGGCGTGAACAATTACCAACTGTCTTCAGCTTGTTCCACGTCACGGCCACAAAGAGCCGAAGACAAAGCTTAGCAAAGCAATTCCGCGGAACATTCGTACGGGTATAGACCCAAAGAAGCAGCACGTTGGCTGACGCGCAACAGGTGCGCGAGCGCTAGAGCTTTTTTAAACACCCGTGGCTGGGAGCTTTCGCAAGTTCAACTGTTTGCCTTTGCAACGTCTTGTTTAACATTCAGCGCCGACATGTTCGCTCTCTCATACACAAAGACGCTGTCTTAATTACTTCGGATCCGAGTTTAGCCAGAAGATTACCTTCTCGCGAGTGTAAACGATGTGTTATAGCTACCGTGTCTAACTATTACGTCTGTCTGGATATACAATGTTATTATTTCGAGCGTATGTTTAATTGTGATTAAGATAGGTTTAAAGAGATTATTATAATATAGATATATTATGTACATCCACTTTTAAAGGGGAGTTAAAATAGTATTTTAAAATGATATTCAATGCATTTTAAAATCTGATCATTCGTCAATAAGCGCTGCATTTTATATACCATAACTGCATTCACTTGTGACGTTGAATAAAATATGGAATTTCCCGAGCAGACCGTGCCATTGGCGTTAGCTCCATATGCAAACATAGTTTTAGAACGGATTCAGCAGCCACACTCTACAGTCCGAAGCGTCGAAAGCATTCGACCGAAAGGAAAATTTTTATTCCGTCTGAACGCCGATATGATCACTCACCTCCAAAAATTACCTTTTTACATTTTTAAAATTAGGCGCAAACATGAGCGCTGAGAGTGAGTCTTAAAAAATCATAATAAAATAATATTAGCACAAATTAAGTAATTTACTCTTTCGTTAAATAATGTATGCAAAATAACATAATAACGAATTGTTTTAAGATTAAATTAATGTTTTATTCATAAAAATTATAACGCGCTTTCCTATTATTCTATGTAAACCTAGACAAAAAAATAATTTACCCATAATTCAATATTCCATAAGACAACAACAACAACGTATTTTTATATCTGGATAGTTTAAAACACATTTATTTTATTTATAATTTAAATAAATACTTTTAAAACATCCCTTGATTTAATTAATTAAGAGGTGAGCATGAAAACAACTTTCATGACTATTATAATATAAATTTTGCACCTGTTCTTTTTTTACGATAGTCTATATGATTAGTCACTGTTTCTTAACACTTCATGAAGTAATCAATCCCTAAACGCTTGTCCAAAAAATATTTTTTGAATGACTTGAGAATATGATGAACATATTCCTTTTTGTATAAATCATTTGATATACGTATTTTACAGTTAAAAAGTAAATCAAAATTGCCATAAAATTAAATACAAATTGAAAATCCTTCTGGCCTACTGTTCATATTTTAAAATATATTAATGAATTTTAATAATGCCCAAACATTTGAAAACTGTTTAATATATAAGAAAAATAAATATTTCTATGTATAATAGAAAATACTTTTTTCGTCATAAAACTATATTATGATTTTTATTCAAAATTATTTTTATAATTTATTTTATCTACATTTTCCGTTTTAATGATTTTCTATTTTTGTCCTATTTTTAGCAGTATATTAGGGTATTAAATAAATAATACAAAATTCATTAAACTAAACCATTTCAATCCTTCTTGTATTTTTATGAAATTTGGTTTAAAATCCATCTAAAAGCTTTTTTATATGTATATGAATCTTTTTCTTTCGTAAAATGAAATGGAGTTCTTAAATATTTTTCGTCCCATAAAACTATAATATTCTTCTTGCACAAAATTAGACTTTATTTAACTGTGCTTAAGATTTTTTTATTCTTTTTCATACTTATTTTAGCGATAATTTATTCCTTGTATTAAAAAGTTTTTAAATTAATTTAATAACACCTTACTCATTCAAATAAACCATTTTAATGGAATATTTATTTCAAATCCATATAAAAGCTTTTCTTGAAAATGATTCTTTCTCATTTATAAAATGAAATTTTTTCTTCTAGTCTACATTAATCCAACTATAATATTTTTTTAGTTTTCTGTTTTTAGGATTTTTTCTTAGTCCTATATATATATATTAAAGTAGTATTTTTTTTTATTCCTTGTACTAAAAAAGTAAAATAATAAGGCAATAAATATAGTTATTCATTGTTATTATTGTTAAGCAATATTTTCTTTAAATTCATCATAAAATACGGTTTCACAATATATTTCGTCTAGTTGACTTAAAACTATACATATTGTAATATTTTTTTCACATAAAAATAGACTTTATTTATTATACTATATCTACGTTTTCTGTTCTTAAGAATTTTTTCTAAGTGTTCATATATATCAGGGGTAGCCAAACTTTTTATCGCTACGGGAGACCTGCTTTTAAAATTATTAGCGGCGGTCTATTAACATCGTATGTGCTAAGTGATCACAAGAAAAGTAGTAATTTAAAGCCAAAAATAAGTTTAAATTTAAAATAAACATAGATATTATGATTATTTTACACAAACATATAAATAAAAAACGTGTTCTTCTATTTTATTTCTAGCGGGCGACTAGGTATAGTCACGCGGTCGACCGGTCGACCGCAGTTGACGCTATGGCCACCCATAATATATATGAACATTAAGAAAAAATGTTCTTTTATTCCATTAAAAAAAAAATATTTGGGCAATAAATATATTTATATCTCTTCCCTTGAACTTGAACATATTAATTATTTTTGTTTTATTAGTTTAAATTTGATCGTGAAGATTTTTTATATATAAATCTTCATAGCATATGTTACAATAATTTTCGTCTAATTGATATTAAATCCAACTATAATAAAAAAAAATTCTTGCACAAAATTAGACTTGCTCGTACCATATTTACGTTTTCTAATCTTTAGATTTGCTTAGTATTTTATATAGTAGTTAATTTTTATTTCGTGTATTAAAAAATGTAAAATATTAGGGCAATAAATATATTTTATATATATGTATATATCGTCCCTAAACTAAAATATTTTAATCCATCTTGTATTTTTTATTAAATATTTGCTTTAAATTCATCTCAAGCTTTTCTTTATACATACCAATGTATATGGATCATATTTCTTTTTATAATAAAATATGATTTTATAATATTTTTCGTTAAGCCGACATAAAACTATCTAACTATAAAATTCCTTCTGCACGAAATTATACTTTATCTACAATTTTTATTTTTTTTATTTTTACTGTATGTTTTTTTTCTAAAATATTCAGGTTAATATCGATTTTGATATTATTACTTTAAATATTTTACTAAATATATGTTTATTAAAGATGAAATTTAATGTTTGTAATATGTTAATTTTCCACTTCTGTAAAATAAATAATGAATTAACATTTTTTAAAACATGGAAAAATAATGATATTATATCAATTATTAGTTTTTAGTTTATTATGTTTTAACAAGTAATTTATTAGATCCAATTCATAATCTATTACTTTTATGACTTTTATAATCTGCAAATATAAAGAATTTTTTAATTTTTTACTTCATCCATAATATTATATTATATATATCTGCATGACCCCATGAGACGTAACTTATAGGTTTCTAATAAAGAAATAGTTTCTTAACAAGTTCCACATTAAATCTTCTTTTTATATCTATTGTTTCTATATTTTTTTTAATTTAGAAACATTTTAAGAATACTATTAAAACTTTTACGTGCAGTTTAAGGAAGCATATACTATATTTTTATAATTGAAACTCAAGTTCACTAATATACACTACGTAATTAGAAAAGAGGCAGTTGTTAGACTAAATAAGCGCTACAAAGTTATTGACCTTTTTGTCAAATTTATAGTCTGCCATGCAAATGCCATAAAATTAAGTTGAAACACCTTTTATAGATTACGAAAACTTATTCTTAAATATATTTTTTATTCATCAACTATTCAAACGGTCAAATTACAAAACCTCACTCCTAAATGTATTTTAATCCTTTCGTTCAACACCATCACAATCGAGATTTGGTTTACGTTCGCAGCTCTATAGTTGGCCAGTGTTTGTCTAATAAAGCTGACGAACGCTAGCATGCACACATACACTCGCATCTGAGGGGGGAAATAATACATACGTGCTGTTCGTTCGCCGAATATGTGTATGTGTGCGAGTCTAAATTAAGTCCGGCCATATGGAAAAACAAATTCCACGCGGCTGGGCAGAATTAATTTGCTATGAAAAAAGTATTCCCGTGGCCCGTAAACATCGATATTTCAGGCGTTCGACTGGTAGGAGCTTTTGCTCGACCGCGGAGGAGAGAGAACGAGCTTTTTGCGAGCTTTTGTGTAACGGGCCAGTGCGGCACGAATGGACCCAATGTCAGGGCGTCGCGTGTGATCATGTGCGGTTTTCCCCCGAGTTGTGCCTTGTTTTCCCGTGTCGGCTTTCGACGTTTGTCTAGTTAATTTTGCAAACACAATACTTTGCCTGTGTGTGACGTTTGAGCGGCGGAAGCACGTGGCGACAATTACTGCACGCGAATACACTACGTAATCATTCAATCATGTTTTTTTAAATTGATTATATATATAGATGGTATAAACGATTATAGCTGCCGTCTAGAAATATCGAGTACAATGGTTGTCTTGACACTTTGCGTGCAATCATATTATATTAAATAATATTGGATATAATTCTTTTTAATATATGCACATATTATATCATACACGTGTATGTACTTTTAATATAAAATAACTACTGAATATTTCGCATATTATTATTTAAAAATTTATTAGTCAATAGTAAGTCTTTAAAACATTTTTTTTTATTTCATCATATTTTCTAAAGCCAATCTTTGGACTCACAGAAAATTCAATTGATGTAAAATCGCTGTTTTTTCTTAGTAAATATGTTGAATTTTAGCAATAGATGTTTAATTATATTATTGGTACCTTATTGTTTTGTTAGTATTGTGAAATAAAGTCAATACTTTTTTTATTGCACGTTTTTTTTTCGCTTATACTAATTAAGAAAATTAAATTTATAGTTTTGCACTCCAATAGCATAATGATATTGAAATATACTATATTAGAATCCTTGTAAAAATATTTTAAAGTCATATTAAAACACAGGTAGCCATAAAACTAATTAATCAGTATTAATATTTTATCCAAATGTATTGGCAATTAACTAATTAGTTATATTTTCATATTTGGTATTATAATATAATTATTACCTTTATATTAGGTAATCCCGAAATATATGTTTTTATTACAATAAAAATCATTTATGTATGTTTGTTTTTATCTTTTTAATTAAAAATACTATTTTAATATCTATATCTTATATTTTGTATCATAATATATTAATTTAAATTATAATATAAATAGCATAAACGATAAAGGATAATATTCGAATCTTTGTGGGAATAATTTAACCACACATCGCTATAAATCTGATATATTTAGTATATATTTTAGTTAAATTGATTAAAATTTTACCGAAAGTTCAGAATTTGTATTAATATATTATGATACATCGTTTCGCAGTTATTTTTAATAAAAAATCTTCACACTAATTTTAGATTGTAATATAAATATATAGGCGTGTGGACAATCACATGTGCTATGTTATATAATATGTGTGAATATTATTTTATTATAAATTTCAATGAAAATTTTGGATGAGTGCCAAATATGTACATAGTATCTTCGTTTTTTAACGTTTATTTTTAATGAACATCTACCTTATCTGACAATTTTCGGCATATTTTAAGTTTCTTGATAATTGCTAAACATGTTGATAAAAGCAAGTCATATATGTTTTATATTGACATGCTTTGACGCAATAAGGAAATAATAGAGGTTATATTATATATTACACATATAAAGCGTATACAATGGTGGTTTACCGATATAATGTTTCATGACAAATAAAACATATTTAATGCTTACTTCTTCTCGTGGTTATAATATTCCCAAGTTCAATATTGTATTTGCAGGATTTATATTCTTACGTGTTATGTATTTTAACAACCCAAAAGGTGGTTTCGACTTTTTTTATTATATTGTATCGTCTTGGGACCAAATGGCTTTTCCATTAGGCGGCTGACCACAGAAAATAAATTTATAGCCGGGTTGTATGGAGGTGTTCGAAGAAAAATAAAACGATAGGTTTTAACATCGCCCGCCGTGTGTTCAACCTAAGATGCGGAATTGTGTGGAAATCTCGTAAATACACTTTATTCACCTGCACGTATACACACACATTTTTCTTACTCCCTTTTCCGTCATCAGCTTCCGGGAAATTACTACTTAACGGCGAGCAAAAGGAAATTGGCCCTCGTCCCTGTTCCACTTTGAGCTTTATTCCAATTTTTGTTCCCAATACTTTTTTCTTATTATTTTTATAAATATTATTGCATTTCGCTGCAAAATCGATTACATTATAATTTTATGCTCTTTATAGGATTAATGTACCGGAGCCGGACGATGCTATTTCGCACGAGCTCTATGCATTTTTAAAATTGTGTGTTTGTATGGAGCGAAAGCGGCTGACGATATTTATATTTAATGCTGTGAAACAAATTTCCATTAGCGAACGAAGGTAATCCTCTTATACGGCGGTAATTAAAATCTACGTGTAAATCGATTTGTTAATGTGGAAAAGAGTATTCAACCCGAAACTAACGTGTTTAATATTGTTTTTTAATTTTATTAATAGCAACGTTGAATGTGACTATTTGTTTATATAATATTATGAAATATAATATTAACACATATATACACACATTCTAAAAATCGTATTTAGTCCATATATTTATAGTAGAAACTAAGCTGGAAATTATTGGCTTCAAATGACGCGTTTTAGTGGGTTTAACTCAGTATTAACTTTGATTTATATTTTATCCTCCCATAATATATGTTTATATATATATATAAAATCTAATATGATATGATATAATGATATACAGGATGTATCTAAGTGGCATGAAAACCTATTTTTATATTTATTGAACTTTAAAGTTTTATCGCGAGTTATAAATCTTTCATGTCATCGTGCTCTTACTTTTTTGTGAGCATCTGACGTTTCTGCCACTCTTCATATTTGGAGACAAACTAATGAGCGAAGAGGAACTAAAGTTCCTTTCCAAAGATGAAGAGTAGCAGACTCTTCGAAACGACAGACACTTACGAAAAAGTAAGATCGTGATGATCCGTAGTTTATATTAAAAATATTTATATACACTGCTCTTTTTACGCATTAGATTAAGGAATACGTTTCATGATTTTCTAAGCTTAACAAATTTAAATACTTGGAATATAAATATAAAAAATAATTAAAAATTTTTCTTAAATACTTTTTCTTTCTATTTTTTTTTTAAAGTAACATTTTTGATTAGATATTTTAATTAAAATTATCATCATGGCTCAGCACGATTTTCGATTTGTGTGCTGATTTTTTCCTTTAATTCGGTAATCTGTGAATAAACTTTGTGATGATTTCCTAATATAATAATTATTTTTTTATGCAGTTTCTGGTATCTGGAAATACAATTCTTAAATTTAATGTTCGTTCAGAATTTGTGTCATTAGGAAGACATAATTTTCCAATTAACTGCATTTTGGAATTATATGTTTTCTGGTTCTTCGGCGATATCTAAAGTTATATAAATATTATGTTTATTAATTAGGGCAATATTAACAAGAAATTCGTTGATATTATTTAGGCTAAAGTTATCAAAACCTTCTCTACCGATTTCATTTAATAAATTTATTTTAGCGATAGCTAATAAAACATGATTTAAGCAGACCAAAATATAAAATATTTTCTTAAGGTCAGTTAGTGTTAATGCATCATTTTTAGTTTATCTACAATACATTAATTGATACTCCTAATGTCATTTTCTTTGAATTAGAAATTATACTTTAAAATATTGGCTGAATAATGCTTTTGATATTTTGTGAAAAAAAACACTATCTGCATATTTAGATGCTTTGATGCATTGTCGACAATCAATAAAACTTCAAAATCGAGAGCTTTTTGCTACATGTATCTTTCCACTACTAGTAAAAAACAAATTCTTGATCTATTTAGTAAATATATAATAAAAGCAGTTTCCCATGCCTTACAATAATAAAAAGACAACCAATTAAAACTTTAAAATAAACATTCTAGTCTTGTGATAATAAAATAGAAATATTATAGACAAGAATATTTTTTTTAAATGATTTGCATTAAATATAAACTGCATAACTTAAAAATCGCATGCAAATGATATGCATAAAAAGATCGCCTCTTAAGTAAAACACACAAGTCAGTAGATATTTTACTTTCTTTTGACTTTCCTGCACTGATGTGTTCCTAAATTAGAACTAAAAAATATACAGTAATTTAAAAAGTATGATAAAGGTAATATATTTATTTATTTTTAATAATCATAAATCGATTGTAATACCTACTTATATATTTTAAACTTAAATATATATTTAAAAGAAATAATAACGACTTGTTAAAACTGACATGTTAAATCAGGATCGAATTAGTAACCTTTTAAAAAAGTCTACTTATTCGATCTACTTATTTGGCATTTGATAACTACTATAAAAATATTATATCTTATGTTTTTTGCACATATATTATTTTTAAAAATAATGTTAGCTTATGATGGTATTAAATAAATGGTATTTAAAATGCTAATCTTTGCTTACTTAGATAGGAGTTAGTGTATTAGCAAATTGTAGTAATATATACAATAAATATATTATGATATAAATGGTTAAATATTATACAAAAATATTTATACAAAATATTTTTTCATTTTGAAAAAAAAAATATTTAGTGAAGGGATATTTTAGGATATTTTACATGATAAAAAATATATATAACATAATATTTAATATACCCCATCTCTATTCATTATATTTAGTGTTAAATGACGCATTTTATTTTAATTTAAAAATATTTTTTATATTCAAATTAATATTTTTATTAGAATAATGTTTTAATTTTGCATAGATATTGTTTTTATATTTTATATCAATAAAAATTATGTACGTTTTTTACAAACGTATAAGAAGCGCGATGATAAAAATCACATTTATTTAGAAAAATACTTAACATTGTTATGTAAACCGGTATATTGTAATCTTTGAAATAGCTTAAAAGGTTGCCTCTTCTCGCGTTTAGATTCAATCGCGCAAAACAAAATTTCGTTTGAGTGCGATTTTGTCGAAACAAACTAGATTTCACGAAATTTGTTATTTTATTATATCGCCGCTAATGTCGTCTCGCCCTACAGTAATAAGGACGTGTTTGTTTTTAAAAGGGCCGCAGTTAGACAAAATCGAATTAATCTTAACACAGCAGTGTGTGTGTGAAAAGGGGAGATGGTACAAACTGCTCGAAAATAATATCTGATATTCGTCTGGTTGTGTAGTCATTTTTAACCCCACCCGACAATTTTGACTAATGGCCTGTAGGGTCTCGTACATTCATACATACGTATATGTGTTTATTTCGCGAATTCCCTCCGAAAAGGGTGTTAAAACGCCCCGATATGGCCGTTGTTGTTAGCATTCACCGGTTCGCTGAAAACCCAAATATACCCGCGTCCCGAAATCCCTTATGAAAATTTGCATGAAAAGTGAATTTATTCATTTCGATACGTTCGCGTTTTTTTTCACTTATTCCTTCGCGTTGGCTTTCACGTGGTGCCTCTGTTGCGAAATTTTTACGGCCGCGTTAACGTGTTTACCAATGGATTTTCCGATAAATCGGATCATGGACGCTTTATGCGCCATGGGACTGTTGCGAAATTTCATCAGAGACACGTACTACTGTAACTAAAGCAATACCCACACGTCTTGCAAAATTCACTATACGAGATGAGCTCTCGTGTGCCGTAATGCAATCTTTCATAATGCATCTATTATTCAGAGGGATGAAAAGGTTTTGCTCACGCCGGAGTGTGTGTCATAAAAATCGAATATGGACTGTTATTATTGAATTGAAATATTTATTGCAATAACACCATTCGAGCTTACATAAAGGACAACGCGAGTTTTGGGAATGCTAAAAGTGCTCTTATAATTTTCAAAAGGACCCAGATCTGTACCCTGGATGTATGAAACACTTTATGTAAATTAACGTTTAAATGTATCATTATAAATGTATGTACATCAATTTTTCTTGTTTTTCAATTAAAAGTCGTGAAAGTGCTATTTGTATTGAACCTTCTTATATCATATATGCTTGACAGTTAAAGTATTCCTCTCTTAAAAAATGCCAAGAACTAACTAACAAAAAACTTAACTTAGTGATTTTAAGAACAGTTTAAATCTGGCAAATTTAACCCAAGCATTATTAAGTAGAGGGTCTGTGGTCAATGATTCAAAACAAAATAATCTTGAAAATTCTTGACAAAGATTGTGTTTTTTTAACAAAGAATGCGTTAGGGATCCATAGAACAAATTTATTTTCTGAATGTGCAAGATCCGGACTTTATATTAGATAAGCTTAAACATTCATAAATAACTTTCAACTTGATGGTGGATCACAATGCCCTTTTTATAAGCTAATTCTGATATTTTTCTTTCGAATTATTCTTTCAGTTTGTCTAGAAATATTTTGGAAAACCTAATCTAAATTTTGCTCTTAACAAAATAGAATTTTTAAAACAGTAAGGTCACTGATAAATATCGATGGTTCAACGAGTTAAATAAACTTTAATCGACCTACTTTTTTAGTATTTTAGTATTAAAATTAAGACTTACAATAATATCTTATGCATTAGTTGATCTAATTAATACATATTTAAGTTGTGCTCCATAATATATGTATATATATTAAAAAAATTACGCTCCTCTTTCTTCGTACATACGTAAATTAAAATTTATATTTTTTCCGAGTTAGTTAAAATAATTAATTAAAAAAACACTCAGTAGGCGTCCATTGAATACAAGACGAACGCCCAAACGCGCCGAGATGATTGATTAAGCTTTTATGTATTCTCTTTATTTTAAAAAGCAAATGACTACAGGAGACCGGGACTTTTTAATTTTACCCTGAATATTTAACGTCGCTAGGTGTGAATTTGCACCTTTTGGATTGAGAAAAAAACGGGAGCAAAGTCGGCGGCGAATATCCAGCGCGAGCTTTCGTAAAAGCTGTGCAAAATTCGTCCTTTGCGGGACATTAGCTAATTGCATCCGGTGAAAGCGAACTTTTCTTTATTAGCTTCCAAGGGTGGAAAACTGATTTTTATGTGTATAGAGATATAAATGTGTGTTTTTATTCAAATTCATTTATAAAATCTAATCTAGCTTTTTTTATTGTTTCAGGTACGTTCGACGGCGACTGAGCACGACGACATAGAGGGGCAAAATAATATGGTTTGCATTACATTAGATGAATATATTATTATTCTTTCGTTTTGTTGAATAGTTTAGATTTGCGGCTCGTGAACCCATTTCTCTATCCCTTACCTAAATTATACATTAGACGTGATATATTAATTATGTAATTGGTTCAAAACAAATTTGTGTCAAGCGATTTGTTGAATCTATATCTGGAATTCTAAATTTGGTGATGCCACTTTCTCTATTCTTTACAAGATAAAACCTAATCCTAGTTATCGCTTGAGCTGAAACTCAAATACGCTTATGACTTGAAGTGTATTTATCTCTTTGTTACAGACAACAAACTTGATGCGATCACGGTGAAATACCACGCTTGCGCTGTTACCGTCGTTGCATAGCAAATATTATTAGTTTTAAGATTACTCTGAATATCTACTGCATCGACGTTTCTACCTTCCGCATTAAAGTGGTTGCTATCCGTTCATCCAGCTGGATTATATGGGTTTATTGTCGCTGATACTTCACATAACAAGGCAGCTACGGGTAAAGGAAAATGTACAGAGCGCAGCCCCCCCGATGAAAGCTTGATCCGCTCGTAAAGTTCGCCTTTTGCTCTATTCTATACTCATAGCCATACAGACGCATCGTCTGTGTGTAGACACAGTCAATAAGCAGTTTATGTAGTGAATTAAAATATAATAAAAATATTAAATCGGCTAATAAGTGGCTTCTAACTATAATTAGCAGTTTTATTTATTATTATACATATATAATATTCACTTGAGAGAACATAGATGTCTTAAAAAACCTTCTTCTTCTTCCTTAATAACATTAGGTTTAGTACAGAT
Organism: Plectrocnemia conspersa; assembly: GCF_051122295.1. Lineage (NCBI taxonomy): Eukaryota > Metazoa > Arthropoda > Insecta > Trichoptera > Polycentropodidae > Plectrocnemia > Plectrocnemia conspersa. The sequence goes on along the minus strand of NW_028277177.1, from coordinate 22,913,783 downwards.
TTTTAATTCGCAAAAGAAAATTATTTTATAATATTAAAGAAGTTTAATTAAAAATACGTATTATAGGGAATAATGCTAATATTTTTATTTTAAATGAGCTATAACATATTTGAACTTAACTTTCAATTAAAACATTACAAACACAAATTTACATAGCTAAGCTTCCATATCTCTAATTCAGTTTATGACGATCCTATTATTGTATATATTTTCTTTTGCAGAAAAAAAAATATAAGTTTATGATTTGCATTTAAAAATAAATAGTTCTTAAATTTTCGCAAACATTTATTAATCATTTTTAGTATCTCTAAATATTGGGATAAAACTTTTAGCATTGTCATATTTTTATTCGAATGGAAATTGGCATATGGTTTTGAGATTTTTTAATATTGCGACTAAATTTATCTTAAGAGTTTATTCTAGACCTTGGAGTATTAAATTACATCTTTAAATCACAGTTAAAAATATCGCAATTATTATTATTTTATAAAAACAATATAACGCATTTTTATAATACTTATATATTTTCTACATAAATAAGCAAAACCCATGAAGCAGTGTTTCTTAACCTTTTTAAAGATTTCTGTGCAGATAAAAAACTCTTTAGTGAACTCCAGTGGCTTACGAAATAAAAATTCTTTTAACATGTATTTTTCACTAATGCTCCATAACAAATAGCAATAAGTATCAGTTGACTAATAGCAATAAGTATAGTTAAATACTCTCTTTTAGAGGACTGGCTTTGATATATTTTACTACTTGCAGTAAAATATCATCACGGAAATCTTGAATGCGCGATCGAATCACATCTTTCTATAACGGAATATGCTGATTTTTCTTATTTTGTTGTTCAGAACTTAGAATAGAATTTCACAGATATTTCTCTTGGTAAGAAGCTTCTAACAAGGGTTTTGAATTTCTGCAACATAAAAATGAATGTACCGCTGGTGTAAAAACCTGTGCTTCTTAAAGTTCTGGATGTTAAAATACCTACAGCTTTATGACTTTGGTGGCTTTAAATTAAACTTTAAAATTATTTTTTCGTTGCATACAATTTTTGTTGTTGTATAATTGAATACATAAGCAACATACTCGTTTTTTTTACATAGCGAGGATTATTACGTCAATAAAAAAATATTTAGGAATCACTAATTATGTACATATTTTAGTAGAGTACTATTTACAAAGTATAATGCCTGCACTACACTATCTGGAAGTTGACCAAGGTTGGCCAAGGACGGAAAATATAGTGGATTATTTCGGTCGAGTTCGGTTCTCGGAAGTTGTCCGAGGTTACCGAGAACGGGAGGTAAAGTGGGGGTAATTCAGTCGACTTGGCCAGCTTCGAGCGCTTCCGAACATTGTCGGCCAACGGACCGAAGTCAAAGGAATCAAAATCGGAGCTGCTCTTTCGAACGCGAGTGGTGAGATACTTCCCCTTTCGCTCTCTCGCGTGTTAAGTGACAAGAGTGAGAGAGATAATGATATTGTTTTTCGCAAACTAAGATAGAACGAGTAACTCGGTTCAATTTCAGTATGCGCGTAGGCGTCCTATCATCAACACGCATGTCGAGCGCTGCAACGTGGTCAAGTGGCCAAGTAATAATACCACATGCTTATCGGCGACTTAAACATCTTACGACTCTTACTGACATCTTTGAATATTTTAGGGCACCAAAAGGGATTAATTATATTTTTGATAGTATATTCTTCTAACAGATATCGTTATTAAAATTTTTTTCATATAAAATTAAATAATTAAAAAATAGTTAGTGGTACTTGATTTTGTTAAAGAAAATCATTTCGAATATCCTTATGTATTTTCTTAGATAGGTTTATATAAATGTCACACCATAAAGAATTCTGATTTAGAATCGATGGCGACAAATTCTAGGATAGTCGCAAATGTAGTGTTCGTATTATGAAGTATCATTTTTATGCCTTATGCCATTTTGCAAAAGCCGACAAAGATTTTGCGTAAATTGAATATTTACGACCGAAAATTTTTCACTGATATTGTATTGGTTAGTGTCCACACAAACTTTTATAATTATCAGTAGCGTAATTTTAATAAAATGACAATTTAAAAATTGCGAGTATTTGGCACATTTTTCGATCGCGCGCAAATATGCCGGCTGTACGTGACAGAAGCCGCCGTTCGGACGGCATATGAAATTTGCGGCAGTGTGGTCGCTTATGGTCGACTTCAGTTGTAACTTCGGTTCGGACAACTTCCAGTAGTGCAGGCATAAGACAGTTAATTTTTTATTACAAATTAAAAAGTTAGAAGCTTTCGCACCTCAGGAATTACTTTCTTGTACCCCAAAGGCTGCACGCATCATATGTTTATAAACTTAGCCTTAAAGTGTTAAACGCAACAATTTTTTAAATAAATAATATATTATGATTACAATTTAACTAAATATAATTAAAATTGCAAACGTATTTGATATCCTCTGTTCTTGAAGATCAAAGGAAAATTATCAGTAATTTTGGAAACTAATTTCATAACAAAGTGAGCTTATAAACATTATTAAGAATATATTTTGAGTTATATTTCCGATTATTTAAATACTTTTAAGCCTTTACAAAATATGAATGTTTTTTTAAATTAATTTTCTTTGGTTTCCAGTCTTTCGAATGAGATCATTAAATGATCATCCAAGTATCATTACGCCGGTGGCTTTACAATGCCCGGGCTTTTATGAGTTTACAAGCAAAAGCTTTCTAATTGTCGGAACAATACGCTCGCCCTGGGCGCCAGCACATTAGGTCGCTCCAGGAGATGCAAACCGTTTGTAATCGCGCTCCCAACTAATATTACACCCAGTATTTGCTTTAATTAACTTTAATCTTCGGAAACAAATTTACACCGTCCGATAAACAGAAAAAGATTTCTAAAAGTCTTTCGCCGATATAAATCACGCGTTATCGGACTTGGTCACGCATAAATAACGGCAGCATCCAGATTTATGATTATTCATGAAGGTTTGTTCTTATCGTTATCTTTTGTATTTTTTATTTAGCCTGGTATTATAATAAATGTATACAGGCGCGATCTTTTCTTTTCAGTTCATTTTTTATAGGGAACAAAACGCTATTGTTGTTTGTGCTTTTTTCGTTATGTGAAATATATTACTCTTTCATAATCAATGTTTCGTAATGAATGACGGTAGCAAGTTTGCTTATAAATGATGAAAACATATTTTTAATATGCATATATAAAATATTTTTTATATTATAAGGATACAAGTATTTTTTTTGATTTTTAATGATTTATCGAAGAGGTATTGTTATCTGATAACTAGCTCGGTATCAGTTGATTTAACTTTACAGTGATCTTATACAAAAAATCAGTATGTTCTCAGCGCTTGAATTCGTGGCAATAATCTTGTTATGCAGAGTTTTAAGTTAATCGTGGAATAAATTAATTATTCTGTTTTAACTATATAATAATTTTATCTAAATTGATATAAGAGTAAATAGTTTTTTCTTACTATGTTTAAATAAATAATATAATTTTATAGAAATTGTATTAGTGATAATCACTGTGGTCTATAATTTTAAACATGGTTGATAATTTAAAATTGAAATATCTTTGTTCCTTACCAAAGATTTTGAAAAAATCCAGAAGGTCAAAAATACACAAAGCTAAAATATTTTCATTAATAATTTCACATTTTATAACATATTTCTTGTAGAGATTTATTTGAACAGGATATGTATAATCTTAATAACATAATATTATTCTTATTATCACAGAAACTGGAAAAGAGAAAATTCTGTTCATTTTTTATCTTTGCAATATTTTGTGCAGGGTTTGTATTTTTTTTTAATTTCAATAAGCGCCTCACAATATCTACATTGAACATTTTTATTATTTATTATGCCTTGCGAAAAAAACGTACACACACAAGACACGGAGGCTTTCTTTCTCCCGGCGCTCCTTTGAAAAATTGACAAAGGGTCCGAGCGATACGCCCTATTTTTATCGCGCTCGCCGTATTTTTTTACCTGTGATGTAATTTGTATCACTTAACCTGATAAAGTTTTCTTTTGTGTTGTCGCGGTGAAAAACTTTTCAATAAAGAAAATAGCGCTACGAACATGACATGTCATTGTCCGCGACGTTCGATATGTGACTTTGGCGAATGAAAAAGGTGGCGTATAAAAAAGTGGTAGTAGGAAAGTACCGAATCTCATTATTATATTGGATTCTGTGGGCAGCATCGCGCACCCCTGACCTTATTGTGTTATTGTGGACCCATTGTGGCGTTCCGTGTGTTTGCTTCGCTCCATAGTCGGAGGATAACACACGTTGGATATTGTGTTCCGGACTGGTTCGGGTTACCAAAACTCACTCTTCCACTTCCCTTGTTTGATTTGTATAGATTGCATTAATGTAAATTAATTTCCCGCTTGTGCGGTTTTCGGCCCCGGCAGCGTTACGGTTCATTACTTACACTATTCATCGGGCTTTTTACCCACCCCGCTTGTTGCTTTTTCATTATGACGAACTAATGGCATATATTTTATGCGTAATGGCACAATGTAATAGATGTATAGAGTTAAATTTATTTATTAATATCGTATCAAGTGATTCGAACAAACTTTCCTTCGGAAAATTCGACCTAACTTTACAATAATTTATGTGACAATATTTAGTTGTAAATATGAAAATTTATCATTAAATAACACAATAGAATCAATAAGTTTAAATATTGCCTTAAAGTAACAAATCTTTATCTTATAGTAACCCTAAAGTATATAATACTAACCGATATGTCAGGGGTCAAATCATGAATATAATGTAACTCGATACTTGGCTTTAAATAACACTAAACTAATTTAGGGTTTCTTTCAACGTTGAATACATAGAAATATGTACTTTATAATTGTATTAAAGTAACTGATTATACATAATTTTTAGCTTAGAATTTTTTTTTTAATTTAATAAAAATAATAAGATTAATATTAAAATATCACAAAATAAATTAATTAAAAATTGAAATATTAAAAATAATATTTTAATGTACTAGATATATGTATATACATATGTTTATTTACTTACTTTATTGTGGAACTAAAGCTACTATATAAAATTAAAATTATGCCTCTAAAACAAGATAAGTAAACATTTTACATCTTGATTTTAATTTATGGTGTAGCGTATTACTTGTATCGTATTTTTTGGTATAATTATGCATTAAATACATATTTAAATTTATTTTAATGTATTTTTACTATTTATGAATGTAAGTCTATATCAGTTTAATATGATTGACTTGAAACTAAAAAAATATTGCATTTCTGGTGTTACTCCACACCAAGCAAGCGAATATTTTGACTGTTTAAATAATAATAATAAATATTGACTTTTTTGTGTTTTATATTAGTGTTTTGGTCGCAATAGCAGGATGAATTTTTTACTTGAATGTCTCAATATGTTTAGTAAATTAAATTTTTGAGTCTAGATATATACCTAGAGTTTTTATTTGCCTAAATAAAACTTGTAAGCTTTAAATGAGACATATATTTTTTATAAAAAGATTAAGTGATATTTTTGTATTAAAATTGCTATAAAAATACAATTAGTCTTATTCTGATAAGATTTTTTTTAAATGTGTAATTTTTTTAATGAAAATCTACCATTTTTTGTGGTATAGAGAAATAATAGAATAATTTATGAAAACACATTTATCATAAATATGTACTTAAAAACTATTTTCTTAAATATATTTAAAGCGTTAAAAAATATTTTTTTTGTCATTTATTTTTGATTAATATTTATTATCAAGATCTTATTAGTGAAAAATGTTTCTTTTATTTTTAGGTAAAATATCGAAAAGCAATAAGTATAATCATAATTTTATATTTACATAGTATAAAAAATTTATAGTTTTTTATTAAAGAAAATTGGATTAATTTATTTAAAGCTATTTTTTAGCTTTATCTTATAGTTATGATTTTTTTTATATACAAAATGAAAATTTTTGTTATTTATTTGAAACAAAATAATCCCGTTTTTTTCATTCCAAATTCGTATTTTTTTAAAAAGTCTTCTTTATTTAAATGTAATATATACTATGTATTATAATAATTTATTAAAAAAGTATTAATCATGAATATGAAACCAAAAAATATTTTCTTCAATAAATTTAAAGCATTTAAAAATATAATTTTTATCATTTATTCTTAAAGAATATTTATTGATCAAAAATAATGTCAAAATTTGTAGCTCTATGCTTCTTACATTTTTAGATAAAATATCCAAAACAAAAAAATTACCATAATTTTATACATTGAATAAAAAATCCATAGTAATGGATTTTTATTAAAGAAAATCAGATTAATTTATTTAAAGCTATTTATTAGCTTTATGTTATAGTTATGATTTTTTTTATATACAAAAAGAAAATTTTTGTTATTAAATTGCTTATTAAATTTTCATTCCAAATCCGTAACTAGTATCAAGTTCTAAAAAGTCTGCTTTATATGAATTTAATGTGTCTTATAATATTTAAAAAAAAATATTTATTATAAATATGAACTTACAATATATTCTCTTAAATAAATTTAAAGCGTTAGAAAATATTATTTTTATCGTTTATTTTTAAACAATATTTATTGGGGCAAATAAATGTCTAATTTTGTAGCTCTATGTTTCTTATATTTTTAGATAAAATATTGAAAAGCGTAATAACATAATTTTGTATCTATAAAAAGTCGAATAATATATCCACAGGCTCTTTTTAAATATACATACATATGTAACTAATATGTATTTTATTTAAAAGAAGCCAGTTTTATATCACTCAGCATTGAAAAAAATATTTATATTTTCTATTTTCCCAACTGAACAATAATATACATATTTTATGCTGAATCCGTGTTTCACGTATTCCTAAATAATACAAAATAACATCTCTCAGAATATTTTTTTAGATTTATTTGTATCTATATTTTTAGCTATTGAAAATTAATTCACTAAAATAATTTAGTAGGAAAATAATTCTGTTACTTTATTGATTTTATTTCTTAAATATTTAACAAAAATATTAATGTGCTGTAAAACCAAATATTTATGATAGAAAATAATGAACATTGTGTATATGTTTGTATGTACTTGATTGTATATTTAATACATAAAATTTCTATATAAATACATACACAAGGCACACGTAGACACATATCGTAAAAGGGTATGATGGATTGAAATCCCAGTTCGCATAGCAGAAACAATTAATTTGACCTATCCCCGTAGAAAACGACAACACGAACAGTCATGCAGAACTGACATGTAAACCGGCTCAGCAATGCGAAATAGAAAACAAGGATAGTGGTTTAAAGGATAATTGAAAACGCTCACGGCGGCGGAAGAGAGCCTGAAAGTGGAGCAGGAAGGGAGCACAAAGGTGATTACATTGAAATCCAAAAGTAACCGCAATTAAAATATAATAATAATACGTACATTATGTAGAGCTTTTAGATACGATTTTATATTAATGGATTTTGGGAATCAAGGATTAGCTTTACTTATTTTGCCAAGGGTTTGCCGTAAATCTAAAATGCATGATACACGGCCGGCAATGGTTTATTATTATTGAGTGGTTCTCGTCAAATATTCCATATAATAATCGCGGCCCGGAACAGGCGTCGTTTTTCCAGGACGCAAGATCCTGAAGCTCTTCCGGCTTCCGACCCCAAAACCTATGTCCGGAAGTTTCATGGTCCCCAAGACGCCCTAAATAACGTGAGCCGCGCTCGTTACTATGTGTTACCTGCCAGAAAGCCAGTCGCGGCCAACCGTTTGAATGTTAAAATTTAAAACACGTTTCACTATTTAGAAAATTCCTTATAATATACCTTCTTTGAACTATTGAACATTAATATATTTTCGTGAATGGAATAGTTGCCACCGTGTTCTAAATATTTAGAAGTGTTTCTTTGGCAGACCTCCAACGTCGGTTTACCTAAAGTCATCTCTGAACCGTTTGATGTTCGTTTGACTAGTCAGTTTACCTATAAAATTATATACATATATATTTTTACAATCGAACGAATTAAAATTTAAATATCGTACTTTTATATATCCATAGTTGCAAAAAAGCACTTTGGTGCCATTAGCTGAATTGAATATTTTTCATTCATTGATGTCAAAAAAAAACAACTTTTTTTAACATTCGTCATATTATGTCGTGTTTCTACTTTATTGAATCGATAGCTTCTAGCAAATACTGCCAAGATCAATGCTCTACAAATGTATGAATATAACGTAGTAAATATATTTTTTACCTCTCTTTTCGCCTATTATTCGACGCGCTCGGCGGTAACACATAAAACTACTCGAACCGTACATCTATATATATTTTTCACGAGAGATCATAACACTAAATATAAATACTGCATAAGCGTAACATAAAACAGATTGGCGGAGATAGAAATAAATTATAATATGTGTATAAAACATGTAAAAGATGCAAATTCAAGCATTAACATAAAATATATTTTAGGATACTCTTCTTTTATAAAACCATATTTTGTATGAAAAATAACTGATGTAGTGAAAACAAATTATAGCTATTATTTTCACACAAATTTATGTATTTTTTTTAAAAGCATCTCAGTGACGTTTGTTTTTGTAGTAAATGCAAAATAAAATGCATGAAAAATAATGCAAATCTAGTCACTTTTAAATAAATATATCCGTGTGTTTTGCAAAATATATAAACATATTAACCTACATATGTCAAGTATACACTAGCTACTAAAAATAGTGTATTGGAAAAAATATGTATGACTACTACCCAATTTGATTTAAAAAGCTACGTTTTAAAACGATAAATATAATTATTTTGAAACATCCTTTGTATCCTATTTTTTTTTTCAAAAAAATATAATAACTCGATATATAAGTATTTTTTTGTAATGGCCGTTTTATATATCATCAATTTTCGTTAAAAAACGTCGTTTTTCAAAGAGCGAAAAACACACAATAATAATTTTATAACATATTGCAAAATACCCATTTACAAATTAAGATAAACTACACAAATAAAACCTGTAAAACAAACTCACATTATTAAGATAAAATCTATAAATATGGGATTGAGTTCATTTCTAAAGAAATGAGTATTCTCATTTTCACTACTCGATTTTCCCGAGAGTTTTTGCTAAACAAAAAAATATATGTAATACATAGTATGTGATTGTAATAATATAGTATATTATTGTACATTATATTTCCCTATCTTAACTGTTAAGGAAAACAAACTGCAATAGGATGATGATTTGTAATAATGGACGCCTATATTTAGAAAAACGATCTATTTTAATTGATTACAAAGCGTCGAGTTACATAGGAATCTTGGACTCCTGTATTTATACCCCAATCATCTATTGCTACTTTACATTTTCTATATTTCTAACAATATAAAAATAATGAACTTTTATGGATTATTAAAAAACAATAGTTAGGTTCACTGACAGACAAATTTTATGGCAAAACTTCGAAAAGCCGTAATACTTTTTTTCAATCTGCCGATTCCCACGCTTGGAGATTTAATCTTATCTGACAATTAATTTAGTTCTTCGATTACCAAAGCAAAGACGAGGCTAAATGATAGTTAGGAAAATCAAATACTTCCGACTTCTATTAAAAAAAGCTTTCAAGAAAGCATACATTTTTCAAACATCTGGTCGGACCAACCGTTTTGATGCAGCAGTTTTCAAACATTTAAAATTATTTATACAGATTTATTTTTATAAAGACAAGACTGAAATTTTTTGAGAAATTATAATTCTCGATTTAGCATTATTATTAATGATTTTTATATTGTACATTTATTTTTGAAAATGCCTGTTTCTGCATATTTATTGATTTTTTTTTTAGTTTAAAAAAATGTTCGACTTATTATCAGTTTTTAAATATTCAAAAATATGAATCGTACAAATTCAATTATCAACAAAACATAGCTTTATAATTTTTTTTGGGAAATATTATTTTCGATCTAGCATTATTATTAATGATTTTTATCTTGTACATATATTTCTAAAAAAGTTCGTTTCTGCAAATCTAATAATAAAATTTTAAAAGTAAATAAAAAGAAGTCGAACATTTTGCTGTAAGCTAAAAACAAACTAACTGACATAATCATAGCTTTGCAATTTCTAGACATTTGCATATTTACTTGTATTTTTATAAAGTAGGATAATAATTGAGATGAGATATAATGAAATATATATATATATAATGAAATATATATATAATGAAATATATATATAATGAAATATAATGCAATATAATGCAATATATTGCAATATAATGAAATATAATGCAATATAATGCAATATAATGAAATATAATGCAATATAATGCAATATAATGAAATATAATGCAATATAATGAAATATAATGCAATATAATGAAATATAATGCAATATAATGCAATATAATGATATATAATGATATATAATGCAATATAATGAAATATAATGAAATATAAGGGAATATAATGCAATATAATGAAATATAATGAACTATAATGCAATATAATGCAATATAATGAAATATAATGAAATATAATGAAATATAATGAAATATAATGAAATATAATGATATATAATGATATATAATGATATATAATAATATATATGATATATATATGATATATATATGATATATATATGATATATATATGATATATATATATGATAAATATATGATATATATATGATATATATATGATATATATATATGATATATATATATGATATATATATATATGATATATATATATATATATATATATATATATATATATATATATATATATATATATATATATATATATATATATATATGTATTATATAATGCAATATAATGCAATATAATGAAATATAATGAAATATAATGAAATATAATGATATATAATGATATATAATGATATATAATAATATATATGATATATATATATGATATATATATATGATATATATATATGATAAATATATGATATATATATGATATATATATGATATATATATATGATATATATATATATATATGATATATATATATATATATATATATATATATATATATATATATATATATATATATATATATATATATATGTATATATATATATCATATATATATCTATATATATCACAAAAATCTGTTCCCACAAATTAACAAATGTAACTCTAAAAGGGAACTAAAAATACTGATGAAATACATAAATTATACTTATTATACTTATTATGCTTCTTAATAATAAATATTAGGCGGTAGAAGCTGACCCTGAGTGAAGCCGAGTAACATAGCCACAATGTACATATTTATAAGTTCTTGATTTTCGCTGTTTGACTTCGACTCCGCTCGTGTTTTGTTGATCGACGGCCAGAGCCGGACTCGCGCTGTTTGCGCCAAACACAAAAACAATCGTTAGTGTTTGCGTGTTTATCGTTAACAGCAAACCGCGATTAATGGCGCTTTTGTCTGGGTGCTTCCTCTGTAATCGGTCACGTAGCGACCGGATCCGCCGGCTGAATTTTAACCAGCATCCAGCTAGATTGTTACGGCTGACAGGGGTCGCCAACCGAGAGGCTTCTCGGATTTGTCCAATGTCTGTTTTGAGATAAAAAATATTCTTACATACGTAGTAGGTTCTTGCTTAAGCTTTGGAACATATTTTAATGAGAGTGTTGTTGTTGCAATAGTCTCTCATTTTTTATTTCATATTCATGAAATATAACGATCGTAATATATATAAATCGGAAAAAACTAAAGTTCTGTGCATAAAAGTAGATATTCTATAACACCCTAAATTTGTTATATTATGTTTTATTTGAACATATATTATTCACATTTGAGCAACACCTTTTCTAAGCTTATTTATATACATTAGTGTTGAATTATGTCGATTGTTGATATTTTTTATATTTATAATAATGCGTCCAAACTTACGAGTTAACCTATTAATTTATAATTTTATTATTATTATTATACACTTTAAGCTAAACTCATAGAAATATATATTTAGTACCTCCAATAACCCGTAAAAATATTGAAATATGTTTCATGTGCGCGCGAAAATTCATGTATTATGAATAAATAAAATACAGTGGTAGTACGTAGTACATTTTATACGATTTCAATATGTCTTGGCCAGGCGCAGGCTTCCAATATTTCTCGGATAGTATGTCGGTCGGGCTCCGGGTCGGGTTAGGGTTCAAATCCCAGGGGAGCGTTGAGGCTTTTCGCCCTGCATCCTTCTCGGCCCGTTCTAGGGGTAGCCAACCGCCGGTCGTGACGGCCAGGTGGGCCAGCACCCGAAGAACTAGTCAATTACTTACTCTCACAAGCTTGCTTCTTGTCTCTATGTATTTAAAATGCTTTATAGAATCACACTTCTAGGAGATTTTTAGAGTGTATTATTATTTGTAGGTTCATAAATAATTATTAATATATTGATTCGATGTGATGATTTACGAACCCTGGCCGATTGTGGGGAATTTTATTAACATTCGCTTTACACTGGGCAATCAGAGAAACGGGCGTAATTTAGTTTGGGAGTAAACGGTTTTAAACATCATTTGTGATTCAAATTGAAATGTCTTGTGTAATCTCAAAGAAAAATAGATTTTGTTTTCAATTATTGTTCAACACCATATTGCAATTATAAAAAAATACAATTGTTTTCAGAATTTGATATTATGTTGCTAAAAATAATATTCCCCAAATTCAATAACATTTTTTTCTAGTTTGTATTGTTAACTCTCGATATTGTTTCTTCTTGAGAATTAAACGAAAAAAATTCATTCTCTGTGTTATATTTTTTTTCATATATATTTTTTATTAAAAAAAAAGTTTCCATAAAATTTCTAGAGAAATCAAAAATTTTTTCAAAAATGTTCGTAGAACCTTTTTTTTGTTAAGAAATAAGTTTGCACGAATATTTTTAGATGTTTTACAATTGTTGCATCTGTATAAGATATGCAAGCTTTTATTAGAGGTCGTAAATATTTTAATGAATTCTCAACTACTCTAATTGGCCTTTATTTTAAGAACTACATTAATAACACTGGTTTACAAATATACAAAAATTCTAGTTAATGATATTTGCCAGTCATTTCTCACGTAAGATCTTTAAATATATCAGTTTCATATGTAAAGGTGAAAAAATTATCTTATCTATCTTGAAGAGTGGATTAAATTTGACATTTTCTTGGCCCACTGTACAGTTGATTCAGTGAAGGTGTCTTTTTCTGAACAGAAGATTAATTTTCTGCACTCTCACTTTGCTTTTTTTCCTAATAATCTTTATGGTGAAATTGCTAATGTCACGGCCGCTTATTTTACTTGTAATATATTGGGTTTTAATACCCAATAAAAAAACTAGAACTAAAAAAGTACAATTAATATTTTTATTAAATATTGCTGAAAATCGCTGATAAATATATAAATAATTCCTAACCCAATTATCCTATTGCAGATAATTGTAAACAGTAGGGTTAATTGTAAAATATATAAACAGTATTCATCTTATTTTTCAAGAAGTAAAAAACACCAAGATACCAGTTTTTGATTAAATCACAAAATCCCTTCAATTAAACATTATTAACTTTTCATAAACTTTCTTTACAACTCTTAATGAAATGCTATATAAATAATTAAAATGCAGTATTACAGAATATATAATTTCAACAACATTCAAGCAGATGTTCAAAGTTTTTATACTTTCTTTCCGGTTCTTTATCCTTTCAGTTAAGTTAGCTATTATAAAGTTTATTTATATGAATTGCCATCGATATATTTTTTTTTGTATAACTTAGCTAGTGATAAAACTTGCAAGTTCTCAAATATTGTATCATTTAATCTCTTCAGATATTATTTTGTTAAATATACATGAAAGATATTTTCTATGAGCTGAAGTAGCTCATTTCATTTAAAGAGAATTTTTAATACCTAATATGTACAACCTAGCTTGATTTTAATTAATCATCACGATATTTATTCGTGAGATTATAAAAATTTAGGTCAATCTAATCTATGATTTTATTTTATAAAAATTACGATTTTTTTATTTATATCAAAGACACCAAAGTTGCTATTTGAACTAAAGTCTCTTAGGTTAAAAGTTATTAATTTAACTTGTTTATTGTGCTGATTATTCAAAATAGCTATAATAAATTGACAACACTGTAAAATGCCTTCATAAAATATATGTATATATAATATATGATGTAATCAAAGATATACTAAAAATCATATCGATGAACTTCAGTATAAATTTAAAGGACGAAAAACAAACTGTCTGGTTTTATTAAATGAAATGATCCATCCAGTTCTATAATATATTTTTACAAATCAATGCTTTGGATCTTTATTTCTGAATTGCTTCTTAAAAAACATATTTTGTTCGGAAATCTGGATACAAAAGTAAATGTGTTTTTATTTTGCTCCGATCAGATAAATTATCATAATTTTTTTTTGATTCAATCATTGACATGCTGGCTTTGGGAGCCGCACAAAACTCACGAGAATCCGCCAAACGATTAACGTTGCCAGATACTGAGGGGGAGATTTTCCCTTTTCCCACCCCCTAACGCTTTGTCGGGCGTCCCAGCGCAAGCAACCGGTGTCTTTTCAATTCAATTTATCAAAAAATCAACTTAGGCACAAGTGGGAGGATAATGCTCTTATCTGGAATCGCATTACAAGATCAGATATCCCCCGCGGCTTTTTGGCCGAATTTGCAATAATTAATAACGACTTGAGTCGTATTTTATGGCATTCTTGAATTTAATGCGACAAAGGTGATTTTATGTGTAATTGTTTCAATCGTGATAACATAACTGAACTGAAACATTATTTTTAAAGAAAGTTTTATAAATACTAGAGAAAATTGTAGTGTGGATATTTATAAAAAATATATACAGATATTAAATAATTAAAATGGTTTCATGGCTCAATGGCATGCTTTTTTAAATCGATGAAATTTTGCAGTTTGTTCAGATATTTAGATTGATAAAATGTTTTTGAAGTTTCTAAAGTGACATTTAACTTCAATAAATGTAGATAACTACATCTTAAAATTTCCCATATTTTACAAACAAGAAATAATACTTCACGTAAAAAACTATACCAATCAACTTTTGATACATGCTAAGAAATCGTAAATGACAACAATGTTTACATCTTAATCCTTGTTTCTCTCAAAATTGATAATTACATTTGAAACACTACGTATGTTACTTTAATCAAAATATTCATCACAATATTGTATCGCAATACCTTGTAGTGGTTATTTATTACTCCATACACATTTCGAAAGTTGTCATCCTTTGTCAGTATACGATTTCAACCCCGCGTCACGTTGTCATTATCCGTCGTATGCCTTTGATGAATCGACACCGGGCCAGGGTTCGGTTCAATTTCGCACGGATGCTGACCATAGTAGACCTAGAAGTACAGGCTTACTTATGTTAATCCCGAAACCGTCAGTGCCATTCACTCGTCACGGTATTCCCCATTCGCAGGTTCAACAGTGATTACATTTCAATGGCTATTGAGCGATTTTAGCCGTCCCTGATATCTAGCATACCCTCATTGTGCTACCCCATCGCCCCACGAGCCTATCCTTATCATTTATTCCCCCAATAATACTAAAATCTTATTGAATCGGCTCGAAGTGCTTACGGGGCTAATCGCCCGGCCGTTCCGGGTGATCGTCTTCTGGGATGTCCTATTAAAACTTGTATAAATTTCCCTCTCGATAATTTATAATTTTGAATCATCTCGCATGGAAGTTAAATAGAATATATAGTTTCAAATCTCACCTTGGAAAGCTCTCGTAGTCGCAACCTTTTTTTCTCGAACTTTTCAAAGCTTTTGTGCTTCTGGCTTTTTTTTAGTGCTTTCCGCGCTTCTCATCAGTGAACAACTTTTTTTGAACTCTGATGAGGAGGGTGATAGACCCTCGAAAACTAAGCCCAGCACAATGAATTCAAATGCATGAATGGAAATACGAGCCTTAGAAATGTGACAGTTGTGTGTTATTTTTTTTTCACAAAGATATTCTCTCGTGTTTAGATCAAAGTCACATATTCGCATGAGTTGCTTAATATTGTACCATATACTAGCTATGTATGTTCGATCTTGGATATACAAAAATGTATGCTACACGCTTACCTTATTCTAAATTAGATTTTATTGTGCTGCTTATGTTCCGAGTATTATTGTGTGCTATCTGGCGGGTCGCCAGAGATATTAAACGTCATAAACTTAATTGTAGAATATTTTTAGAATTATTAATATGCTGAAATAGATTATGATACCACACTTTCTAAATATATCATAATTTTCGTCGTTATATATCACACCAGCATTGAATGTTGTTATATGATATATAACCCAGAAAAACCCGCTTTTTTATTTTTAAAGATCATCTTGTTTATTGCTGATTGCTCAATTATTTCATAAACTTCATGACCAACATAATACGCTTATTGATGAACATTATAGATCAGTACTGCAAGTTGATGACTGAAACAATAATGATCCAGGTTTTAATCCAATTTTTTTTTTAATTTGATCATTACTGAGAGTTAGGAATGATTGACAAATATATTTTCGGTCCATAATTACATACATAGTTTATTAGCCTAAACTAAAATCATGTATGAATAACTTGATAATAAAATAAAGCTATATAATTTAACCCTTTGAGGAGTATCGCCGTACATGTACGGTTGTCGATTTTTCACCGTTTTGAGGTACCCGATACCTGATTTTTTTTTAAAAAAAAAACATAAATATAAAATATGTTTTTAAAATTGACTACGAAATAAATTAACATAACAAAAAATATTTTATATTAATTTTATGTAAAATATTGATATAAATATTTTTTTAAAAAATCCGAACATGTAAAATAAATTAGCGATTTTTAATATTAGAAAAGTGTTAAAATAAATTATTAATTCACAATAATACAAAATAGTAGTAAAATAAATCAAAACTGATTTTGCAATAAAAAATAATAATAAATAATTAACAACAGAAATAATTTTTTTTCATGTTTATACTAACAAATTAAAAATGTGTATAAATTAACTAACTACTCAAAGGGTTAAAAAATAATATATATATACAACTAAATTTAGCACATGTATTATAGATATAGTTTTGAATCTTTTATGAACCCTAATGTGTTTTTTTTTTAATTTATCATCACTGGTAGATAGAAATAATTGATTTTTCTATATTTCAAAACAAACGCTTTATCCAAAATTTCTCTCCAGAACATCGCTTCGTTTTATTCAATATTTTCAAAAGACCTCTCGTTCGGAAAATTTTCCTCGCAGCAATGATGACGAGCGAGCGTTTGTTTTCATTGTGAAAGTTGGTCTTGGGGTATCGTTTGTGCCATTTGTTTCGGGTCGTGTGAGAGCACAATAGTGGTTGTTTAATACGTTCATCCCCCTAGGCCTACTCCCTTTGAAGTCGCCGAGGCCGATTCCAAATAACTTTTTCGTGTCCGCCGACCACCCCCGTCCCATTAATCTCACCACCCCGTCTTTATTTTCGGTCATTAATAAGAAAATCCTATGCGACGCCTCTGAATGCTCCGCGCCTTCACTCACCTGAATTGAATTCCGCGTCTCCCCTTTGTTTCTCCGGGCCAGGTGAGCCATACGACAAAATGTGGGACGCCACAAAAAACAACAACCACCCTCTGAAAACCCACCCCTACAGTACCACCTAGTACTTTTGGCTTGCCGCGAATTCCGCGATGACAATGACGGCGCTTTAATACAACGGGTTATGTTTCGCGAAATTGCGTCCGACCCCGCTTAGCGCAGATTGGAATCTTTCAAAAATATAGGTCCCTATTTAAATCAAGCTTTTTATACGTATAAAAAATATTAAAATCAATTAGTTATCTAGGCTAATTTTGGGTAATAATACACAGCGGTGATACAATCCAATATCATTCACATTTATATCAAGGCAAGAAAGTAAGATGTTCAAAGGTTCAGTGACATGACTATTTTATTCATGGTCTTAAAGCGTATCTGAGATAAATTTATAATGGATAGCTTTTATTAGTATACATACATCAGAGGCGGTTCTTAAAAATGATGGATCACATGTAAAATTAATCTTATAATTTTCAAGGTTTGATTTTATAAACAACATATTTAAAACAACACTGATAGACAATTCTACCAAAAATATTTATTTTAATTTTAAAAGTTTGTTTAGTTAAATACTTTACTTACTCGGTAAATTAAATATTTTATTTTAACAGAGGAAGATTGTGATCTTCAGAGATAAAAAAATTTACTGTATTTATCTCAGGGTTAAAAATAAAACCACTAACAATTTTCGCAATAAATTCAATATTTATTCGGTCTATTTATATGACTAAACTATTTATTGCAATAGTATGTTTTACTTGAAATATAACATTTTTACTAAAATGTCTATCAAGAAAAATATTCAGTCGAGTTACTAATAAAAATATAGTAGTTATGAATTTATCTAGATTATTTTTAAATTAATGTTATTTAATAAATTCTTTAATAAATTAACTGAAGAATAGAACCTTAAATATAGTACATGTTCATTTTCTCGTGTGCTTAGTGACTGTTAAATTTTATTTTATGTTAAATATTAATAGAAAAATTGTTCGAAAAAATCACAAAACCATGGACTGACTCAATAATAATAGAACCACGTAGCAAAATAAGTTTTCTAAACTGGATTTTGTGAGATGGACATTTTCTGTCTTACTATCTTTCTTTCTCCCTCTCTTTGTTCATCTGCTCTTTTATTTTTCGTTCGCCTGAACGATTCGTATCTCCACTTGTGCTCCTTTTTCCCATGGACCAACTTAAACGGGTCCTTGTGAGGCGAAAACAAATCGAAATCTGCTTGAAAAGTCGACAGGGCGACTCCGATAATACTCTATTTCATAAATAATATATATACATATGTATATATATATAATTTTCCGTAATTATATAAGCCATACTTGGATATGAATTTAGGTCGCACTATGTATACGGATGTTTATTAAGGCGAGACCGTGACGCACCCGGTCTGATCTCACGCGAGTCATTTATCTCAATTAATTTATGGAAGCTGAGTTAATTGATCTAATAAAAGTTTCGTCGTAAATATTCGTTCATTTTTATTATTTAAT
Organism: Plectrocnemia conspersa; assembly: GCF_051122295.1. Taxonomy (NCBI): domain Eukaryota; kingdom Metazoa; phylum Arthropoda; class Insecta; order Trichoptera; family Polycentropodidae; genus Plectrocnemia; species Plectrocnemia conspersa. The sequence continues at coordinate 22,894,565 of NW_028277177.1, read as the reverse complement.
ATTTGTATCATAATCATTTAGGAATGTGTTCATATATTAACACACTTTTACATAAAAGCTCACACACAACAAAACTCGAATACTATAAACATACGCGAAAAAGGATTTAAATAATATTACCAAAACTACTTTTTCACACAGTTATTTTCAGAGGTTTATTCAAACTTTCCTGGATAACTGTTTTAGTTTGAGAATCAAGTTTTTCTTTGGTATTTTAACATAATAGACAATGTCGAAGTGTTTCAAAACTTGTCGAGAGTAAATTTAGTGCCGCGGACGGCAGTTACTCTTTAGAATGTAACAAGTTCGAAAACTATAGGCGGCGAATTCCAGGCAAATGCATCTCGGCAAGGATGCTGCGCATTTATCTCTTGAAATAACGAGTTTGTTCATGGCTCTGCTCCTTGCGGGAAATACACACACAGACACTTTTATTTATACATACACACAGATAAACCGCGAGACCAAGCATCCGTGAAAACTGCGCCCTGTTTTGTTCCTCGGAGACGGATAAAATATTGTGATGCTGGATTCATTGTCATAATGAAATGTCGCCACTGCCGGCGAAATGGCATTAAAGTTTTGCTTTAAACCGACGCTTCTCAAGCGTCGCCGTGTTAAGCCGAGAGCTCAAATAAAACCAGGTATATAAAATTTTACATAGGGATTATTAACAAACATTATTTAACATGATTTTTTGGTATATTATCCATATAGACACAACTCTGCAACCCTTTTCACGTTCATTAATCTCCTCACCTTGCTCCCTTGGCACATTATAGTCGTAACACTTTACATAAATTTTACGATGATCCTTTTATATACATGATGGCTAAAAAAACAAATTTTTAATAATACTATCGTTGGCTTATTTCATTCCATTTACAAAATTTAATTTATTTATTAATAAATAAAAAATAATAAATTGCCATAATTGTCAGATCTGTAAAGAAAGAAAATTAAATAAAACTTATTAATTCAGAAACTTATTATGCTAATGCTCTCAATATTTAATAATAACGTGTAATTTTCATTAATTGAAAGAAAATATCTTTAGTCAAAAATATAAAAAAGTCAATTACTAAAATGTCAGTGGTATAAATGTTGGTTAACGTGTCATCTGATCATCATTATTTAGTTACACTAAAATAAATGTACGATATAGGAAAAAAATATTTCGTGTAATATGCTTTTAAAATTTAGGGCATTAACACATATTATATTTTTAATGATTATTCTGCAATAAAATATATTTTTAATATTCTCTATTTTTTTCCTCATCTAAAAATATAGAAAAGACTATTATAATTTAAAATCAACATAATGTGTATTTTAAATATATAATAATACATAATAAAACATGAAATTTATTTAATTTAATTACCTTTAAAACTAAGTTTTAAATATTCAATCATATTAAAAGTTTATGTAGAATATGCTGTTATGAATAAAATATAGGAACAACTAAATTTTTAATGTACTTTATATGTACAAATTTATTTAAATAAAATCTTGCGTTAATTTTGGGACATTCTTTAGTATACAATATTATAACTCAATCTATGATAGTATATTTTTATTTTTTTTATACAATTTTGAAACATAATATTGTACGATAAATTTCTAATCGTTTTATCATGAAATTTAATATATTTTGGCAAGATAATAAAATTAGATAATTAAAGGGAAAGGCTCTTGTGAAAATTATAGTATAAAAAGAAAACAAACTCATAAATCATCGACGCACAAAAGGTTATTTGTCACACTTATGACACTAATATGACACATTTATATCACAACGTATTGTTACATTCAAGAAATACACACATCACATAGTCACAACTACATTTAGGCGTAAATAAATATCTGAAAATTATCAAAATAATATCATGAGCCAAAAAACAACGTTCAGGCCCTTTCGAGGTATCACCCTGGAGATTATCAGAGTGGATGAACTTGTGAACCTCGTCATAATGTAATATTCAAAATACTTCGTAACATACATACACGCAAACACTCGGCGCAGATTACTCGGTAAATACCGGCAAAGTGTGTTCTATTAAGTGTAAAAGCAATTTTATTATCTCGCTCTGTGGGCGCTTATAAACTTTGGCGCGTTTCAAAACTCATTCACTTAAAACGGGGGGCAATTTAAATCATGTACTTCATTAACATACTGAATTACCCTTATTAAATGCTGCTTAGCAGTCGACGATACGGGTCCTTGTAGAATTGTGATCAACTTAAAAATATTGCACTGGTACAAACATACACTATAAAATGAATAACGATAATGGTTAAACGTTTGATAATGAATTTAAAATTTACAATTGTATTTTCGATACGCCAATTCACAATTTATGTATTAAAAACTTCATAAATGTAAAAACAATTTAATAACCTGCTGAGATACAACCTTAATCTTAAGGTTGTATCTCAGCAACTCATTCTTCAGACCTTGCTCCTTCCGAATACAAAAAAATCAAAATGCAGACGGTGTGAAAATTTTTTGAATAAAAGCTGCAAACATTTTATGCTAATATAATTTTTTAATCATTAAAAAAAACGAATTTTATTTTGGAATTATTTAATATATCATTACTTTATTATTAATTGCAAAAAATATTTATAATAATTTTTAAATAGAGTGGTTAATTAATAAATCTGCTAAATATCTGTTTATAAATTGCTATTATATTGTTACGGGTGTTACTATTCTCATGAGAAGGTAAAATTTACTGATTTATGAATCTCTTATTCGACTTTGGATACATAATTTTAATTAAGATATTGAGCTAAAAAATCAGATAGATTTCTAGCTGTTGAATTAAATGCTTATGTTTATTATTTGTTAAATTCAATAGAAGGTATTTAGTTGGTTGTCAATAATACACTATCATAATATTTATTATGAATTTAAGATACATACTTTTGTATCAATAACAAAGCATTTAAATTGCTTAAAAAGTTGTTATATAATAATCGATCTTTGTAATACTACTTTACCAAGGTCATCTTACTTAAACATCTATTTAAATTTAATTAAAAATTTCAACATATTTTTTTTTGCAATATGAATTACAAACTGAACATTAAAAATTTTATCAAAAAACTTACTATGCTCGTTAAATATTACTTAACTGAATTAAGAATTTTCTTTATATATTCTTAAATAATTTAATAGATTATTCATAATATTTATTTTAGTTAATTTTACTTTTTAACAACTAAACGTTTTCATTACACACTCCATCTTATTTTTGGGCCGCATCATTGGCTTTTTCGACCGATTCGTACACATTGATCCCTTTCCATCCCGAAAATATTTGTTTATCAGTCGTTCTACTCCTTCGCCAACAACGGGTTCGCTGTCAGACCGGTTGAATAGAGCACACGCCGTTTCATTTCGGTATCTGCAAAAAGTTAATCCCGAGGCTTTACTGTTTTATATGCGAAATGAATGAAAAAAAAACACTCGGTATATTTGCATTGAATGGCAACTTTTGGAGCGAAGCACAATGGGAGTAACAATGATGTAAAATGAACCCGGTGCGCACTGCTTTTTTAGACTGCGGATTTTGCGTTTTTCCATTTTAGTAAACAAAATTTATTTATTTGTGTAGACAAGTATTTGCGTATTAAAAAAAATTGTTTGATAAAAAATGAATTGGAATCACATTAATTGGATTATTATTAGTTAACGTGTTTTTAATATTAATAAACTTTAATGCAGTGGTTCGTATTCAATATATTACTTTTAATACGATTTAAAAAAAAATCCTCATATAACCATCGTAAAATTGCGCATTATTATTTGTTTACAAAAACAGGAGTTTCTACATTATAAAATAATATTTTGTGAAAGTGTTTTTATTCCAATACTTAAACCGCTCCTTTGCTGTGCGTATTATTATACGTTTCGCTTCGAGCTGTATATTCGTCATATTTATATTTTATGGCATAAATTAAAGTAAACGTTTTTCTATATTGTATATTAATTTTTCTTATTTCTCGCAGATGTGTAGTACAATTTTGCTTTAAACGAAAAAAAATATGCTACTAATAAAATTAAGTTTACTCGTATTTTTATGACGTTACCAATGAAAGTCTTTGACATTACGAATTACATATGTTTTATAGCATATATAGCTTTTAAATAATTATTTTTCCGAAAAATTCCTAATATTTATTTTTAATCCATTAAAAGTAATATATAATATAAAAAAGTGTTTATAATATAAATTTCTCAAAATCAAACTTGTTTTAAAAATTAACTAAAATATTTGCACAGTAAATATGCAATAATCTTTGAATGATTCGAATGGCGCCGAAAAAAATTAAAACGTATTAATGTACCAAAACATTATTGGCCAGTTTTGTAGCCATTAGGACCAAACCAGCAATGTGACGCAGCGGAGAGTACATAACCATTGTTTTTGAGCGTGGCACCATCATTCTATACAAACACCTAATTTTTTTGTGTATTACTTTATACCAACTATAAATTTGTTTTTAAAAAATAGGTGCCCGCCGTCCTATCGATATTTTAGAATGTGCTCTAGGGTGCAAAAAAGGATTGGAACCCCTGTTCTACAATAGATGATAATGTGCGCATGGTAGAATTTATTGTCAAGCGCGTCCTTTCCAAATAATGAGTAGTTTTTTCGTTGGTACTTATGGGTGATTATCGACTCAGGTAGGATGTGTTATTTGGTGATCTGTGTAATATTTTCAGTTTTAAACTCAATTATTTGTTCACTAGATCACATTTCCACTATTTTGTTGTTATGTTTCCTCTACACTCTCTGGAAGTTACCGATCCAAAGGTCTACCGAATACGGTCGAGGTCGCCGAGACATTAGAGCGGGCAGACCCGAGCTCGACCGAAGTAGCCCCGAATTAGCACATTATATTTTCCGTCCTTGCCCAACCATGGCCTACTTCCAGAGAGTGTGGAGGAAGCATTACACTTATGAAAAAATTCGTTTGTTTAAATACTTGTTATACTTCCTCCACACTCTCTGGAAGTAGGCCATGGTTGGGCAAGAACGGAAAATATAATGTGTTAATCCGGGGCTACTTAGGTCGAGCTCGGGTCTGCCCGCTCTAATGTCTCGGCGACCTCGACCATATTCGGTAGACCTTTGGATCGGTAACTTCCAGAGAGTGTAGAGGAAGCATTAGGGTTACCTCTAAAATATAAGAAATACTGCAAATGGTTCAAACTTTAACTATACTGAAGTAAAGAAATAAAGTAAACAGTTTAAGCTTAACGTTTTTATAAAATATTTAGCACCTACAATATTCTTATAACAATGTAATAAAAAGTTTTTTTTCCAAAATGTTTTTTTTTTAAAGAAACATGGCAAGCACATAAGTAATTTTCTTACTGAAAATTACATTATGAACGGGTAAAATGGTTTTATGTATTCAAAATAAAATAAAGTGATTTGTATAATTGTTAAAGGGGTTTACCATTATAAATAAATGCTTACCAAACATTTTTTTCACCACTGTCACTACTAAAAAATGTCTACTAATCGTTTAACGATTGATTAACCTAATGAATAATATTATGTATTAATTGCACGTTAATTGCTTGAAGAAAAACATGCATAAGAATAACATATATGATCAAATCAATAAAATGAGAAACATAGAATATATTATATTAAATACTTTTGGACTTATCGTTCGTACCGTATCAAAAAGACAAACTTACAATTGATTCGTCTTTATCGCAGACCCTTCAACTTTCCTCCCTCTGTTATACAGGATCATAGTCTGAGCGTATCCTTTAACGCGACTTATCAAATATTGATTCAGGCTAAAGCTATTGCCCAGCGAATCGCTGATAACCGGTCACAAAACACGTTTCGATACCATTGTCGGCTTATTGGATTGATATACTTTTCCGAGCGGGTGCAAAGGCATTACGGTCGCTTAGATTAATCGACTTTAATTGCTCGACTGGCTCCGGGAACTTTTGCTTCGGCAATAAAGCTCGAAGCTCACCGCCGCCGCCGCCGCCGCCACCCCTGCGAACAATAATGAGTGGCGGAATGATTTCGCACCCCTTTGTCGGCGACGGGGACAAGATGAAAAAAGTACACGAAACAGAACGAAGACAGGGGAATATTTTTGGAAACTTTTCCCTTTCATCATTCTTTTGTCTCCTTTTCCACTTTCAGTTTCCCACACCGGTCGGAAAACAACCCCCGACCGTGGCGGTTTTCACAGCCTCTCGACGTCGTCGGTGTCTCCCTCTCTTTTTCCTTCCGTACTACTTCTTCTTTCTTTTCGTTCGCCCAAAGTTGCCGAGACAATGTGCTCGATAACGAGTGAATAAAATCTACGGCGCTTCGTTTTCGAGTGCTCGTCTCCGTGTGTTTTATCTTCTGCTTTTATTCGCGTTGATGTTTGTTCGAACGGTGGTAAAAGAAGTTTTGTCGGCTGAGAAAAGAACTCGCCATAACATATTATGATTTATGCCGCGCGAGAACCAACCAACGAATCTATTCTTGGCTTCGTTGCTGAGTAGTTTTCGCACCCCATTTTTATGCAATATGTATTTTACGATCTAAACAACCAAAACAAGTATTCCATGCAATTTACATTTTTTAGGGTAACAAAAATCAATTATGTTACTGTAAAAGCATATTTCTCTGTTGCAAGTTATATCAGATCCATAAAGCTTTTTTCTCAAAGTATAATATATTCATATTAATTTAAAACAGTATTTTGAAATAATCTATCTATAATTTTAATGGCAAAGATGTGCTTCTTAATCTATCTTTATCTACATATATTTTTAAAGAATACATTCCGTTAAAATGTAACAGATATAATTATTTCAATTCGATATACGTATAATACAATACATCCTAATAATTATGATTACAATTTTGGTTTATTACAAATTAGCTAAAATATAATGAAAAATAAAATGTTGTTAGTTGAAATAAGAAGGGAAAAAACTATTAAAGCTTTTATTGTTTAGGTGAAATAAAAAAGTGCTAATTTAAATATGCTTAGCTGAAGATTTCGAATCATTGCTAACTTTTTCAGCCTATAAAAGTCTAAAGCAACTTGTGCTTTGGCATTTTGTGTTTATATTTTAATTTATGGTTGTTTTTATATTAGTTATTGTTATATGAGATTAGTGAGTTAATGTGATTACTCGACATATTTTTAATGTATTTTCTGGTGTAAAAATAACAACGTTCTTTTTTGGTAGTTTTAAGCTATTATTATTTTTTTTAATTATCATAAAAAGGTGTATTATATATTATAATATAGCTTTATTTTGAATTACTTGCAATTTGGAAAAAATAATGTTTTTTATAGTATTACATAACACCTTCTTATTAATTGCTTGTATATGAGCATTTTTGTGGTAAGCGCGCTTTCTCTATAAAATATCGGTCTGAGGGCAGCAATGCCAGTAGGTTCCAAAATGTATTTATTGAATCTAAGCTTGAAATCCAGGTGTAAGCCCAGGTATTTAACGCTAGATTTTATTTTACGTTATTGACTTTGAAAAAGCGGTGGCAACGTTTATCTACGTTTCATTATTATAATTGCCTTTAATATATTTTAGCTAATTTTAGTTTTATGACAACGTACTTAGATAACCCGATATTTTTTAATTTTGGGATATCGTTTGTATACAAGATAAAAAGAAACGACCCAAGCAAACTTTCCGGATATACATAGCTTTTACGTCTCTAGTTTTATATTTGTACACTTTATGAATTGAACCATTATGGCATACCGTGTCGAAAGCTTTTTCAATACCTAACATTAAAAGGCCTGTACTATGTTATACATGTGTATTAACCTAAATATGTTTATATTTTGTCGATGGATTTTTGTAGCACTGTTCGTCAATAGCTTTATTCCTTAGATATTATTTTAAACGCATGAAGTGACAGTAGTATGATAATGGATATAGCTAATCAGATTTTTAGAATTCTTATCGGGTGAATTTTACCGATTTTTCAAATGATGAGAAAATACATAAAATATAAGCAAGCGTTAAATATGTTTATAATGTATGCGAATTCCAAGAAAATTTAATTAATGTGTTATATGATCTGTCTATTTCAGTATTTTTAATTTTTCAATTTCTTAAGCACACTTCAAATTTCCCTAGAGCTAACATTGCAAATTGGATCATTATCTACCGCGAATGCTTATATTTTTCTTATCAACCTATTCACTTTGTTTGCAGATTTAAATTCCTAAAAATTTGAGGTCAGTAAGTAAATTATTTTTATACGTTTTATTTTTTAAATCTTGATACACAAATTAATTTGTGATATATGTATGTCTTATTCAAGTCTTTAGGGGGTTGAAAAAATAGAGAGGTGTTTACTTTACAAGACTACCACTTAAACGCACACCAAAATTGACAATGACAAATGTATAAGCAACCTTTCAACTTAGCGAACGAAGACATTAGGATAAATCGTACGTCGCGCACTCTTTTACCTGTTCGCGTAAGTGTTCTATTTTATTCAACATCCATCTGCGTGCCACATTTCTGCTACGTAAACCAATAGCTTTTCGATATGTTTCCACTTTTTCTCCGCGCACCTACCACTCGACCTATCTCCGAATCGTTTTAGGCAAATATGAAGTGTTCGATCGTTCGTCAAGAGACCTACGAGCAGCGTATACGGATGATATGTCTCTCTCTCCATATTGAGTGAAGAAAAAGCAAAAAATCTTCTATATACTATAAGTGTATATGTAAAACTGTAGCTAGGCAATTTTACATAACGCCGTCTAGGTGCCGAGTTGGCACTCTCAGAATCTTTGGATGGCGGCTCGACCGGCTGAAAGCAAAGTTTTGTATCAATTTGGTATTGTAATTTCCATTTGCGTGTCCCCATCGGCGCATCGTTATGGGAAATGGGACTTAAGTTTTAACAGTTGACTATTTGAATATCTCACTCTCTCCGTGCCTGTCTCGGTTTTTTTTACTTTCGTTAGGTTTTTTTTTATTTTTCCCCCGCAGATGCTGCAGCGTGCGTCAATCTAATTTCCAACATCCATTTTCTACACTTAGGCTGCGACTTGTCACAATTCAAATTACGTTTTTGTACTTTTGTACGCCTTCCGCAGGGGTTCGCAATGTACTTTAGCTCCTGAATGTAGGTGTTGCTTATTAGGTAATACAAACACAATTACCCATTTAGATTCGTATTGTCAAAATATTTTATGCTACAAATATATGAGAGATATTCTGAAAGTACACATAAAAAGTACTATAAATATTTCTAAACTAATTTATCTTAACAATAAATCTCATATTTTTATTTTCACTAAAGTTTATAAACCATGAATTCCGGGTAGAACCGTAACCCGGTAACGGCATGTTTCTAAAAGAACCGTATACCTTGTTATTTTTAACGGGTACCCGGTCATTTTATTTTAATATAATATTTAATTTCTTTATATTAAATACATATCTCACAAAATTTTCAAAATCCGAAATTTTCCGGCTTTTCTTTTATTTTACAAAACTCATTTAGAGATTAAATGGGTAGTGAAAAAAATTATTTTGAACAGTCCGTTTTATGACACATTTCGTTTCGACATCCTCAAATATTTGCCGTTTAACAAAAAATAAAAATGCAATTATTTAAAAAAAATACATATTGCGTACTCGATGGACGTTGTACGCAAAAAAACGATGTATAAGTTTATTTTTATTATTTACTGTCAGTGATTTATGATAGTTAGAATCTTGCTCGCTCGTTATCCATCGGTTAATGGTCAGCACCGCTAGCACGAGATGTGAACAGTTTTTTTAAAACTATTCTAATGTAATTTTGACACTAGTTACACAGAATATATTATTCGATTATATAATTAATATTTATTATCGTTTAATAAATAACAAAAAATATTTATCCTACATTTTTGCAAATATGAAAAAAGAAAAATCTGCATGAATGTTTTTCAACCTTTTACAGATGTATTAAAATTATTTTTTTCAAATAATAATACATTTTATGTTTATATATATTTTCTTATATTAATATTTTCAGGTTTATTATTATCATGAATATTTTCTTTAAATTTTTTTTTCATTTTGCTTCATAAATTAAAGTTTTTCAAATTTTAATTTAAAAATTTATGATGCTTTCAAGCTTATAATCCGCGAGAGTTCACAAGACTTCTGTTAATTCCTTGATTTATAGTAAAAACGCGTTTTTTCTGTCAACGATATATTGGGACGGGTGAGCCGTTTCATATATATTATAAATAGACAAAAATTACCCGGTTAATTTAAAGAAAAATATCCGAGAACCGTTATGAATTTGTCCGGGTATTTGAATGTCCTACGGGAATCTCATTTTATTTGCTACCTTATAATATTTTTTTAAATAATAAATTAATCTACTGTTATTTTTGTTACATGAAGATCAGATCTAAATACTTATTAACATTGTTGATGCTTATCGAATCGATTTGTTTATTTTCTCATTTTAAGCAGAAAAAAAACGGATCACCTAACTAATTTCTTAACACTTGATAAGATCAGAAATTAACAATCATCATATAAACACATTACAAGTACAATTTATGTACGGCTGATATCTTGCAAACTTTGCTATGTCACAAGAAATCTATCAAAATCTGACAACAGTGTAAATATATATATCATTTCTATTATATACTACCCTTATATGCTTACTTTCAGAATATCATTACAATTAATATGTATATGATGTATCTACAATATTTAAATTTATACAATTATAATACAATATACTTTGAAACTAGTTTTTATAATAAAAAAATCTGTTCATGTTAAAAATAATATTTTACCACATAGGAGCGCACAATTATGAAACTTGTGTCGAAATATATTGTTGGATTTCTTTTCCCATTGGATTTATATCGGAACTTTTACAAAAAAAACTTATCCTAAATGTATAAATGCGGATTCCCTCGGGGAATAGCGACCTTTTTCGGAGGCTACCGGTCCTGGTCACTATTGTGTTCTTATATTTCAATTGCACGTACAAAAATTTATCCTCAACAGATACTTTTTTATACATATATTTTAAATGTATGTATACGAATATAAAAAAGATAGTAAACTTTATGTAAACGCAGTTCTTGATTACCTTATGAATGTCAAATAACGACACAAAGAAAACACATATTTAAATATTTCCTGCTGCTTTCACAAAAAAAAAAAACGAAGCGTACAAATTCAAGTTGCAAACGTGTGCTAATTTTGTTGTACCTATGTATTATACGTGTGTTTGTGGGTAGAATATATGGGATATGTAGTAGAATATAAACCGCAGTTAATCCTCGGGTTGTCTTTTGTAACCGCCATGTATATCGTAATGTCCTGGTTCACTAACAACCGACTCATCAAAATCTGTATACTATGTAATATATGTCAGCGCGTGTCAAGTAACTTATTCAGATCTTTGAATCTTTCCTGGAATCAAATGCTATTTATCTTTTTGTTTGTTATTAATAATTATATTTAATTACACATTTTTGTATTGTATTGGGCGTTGGTTTATAAAAAAAATTCATTGTACATTTTCATTCAATGTTTGTTCATATAAAAATAACATAACTTTTTATGTACATTATTACATTATAAAAACAATTAAGTATTTACAAATCGTATTTATTTTAATTAATTTATATTAAGTTCGCTGCATTTCATATATGAATTTAATATTGCAGCAGCCGCAAATTATTCGCATTGGTTTTAAGCTCCCTCTCATATCATATTTCCAAATACTCAACATAAGTTTCGGTTTATCTACTCTAAGCATATCATAATAATCAGCTTACAGTACATGCACGTTCGTGTATGTGTTTGTTGTACGGAAGCAGTCATAAAATTTAATACTGGCTTTAACAAAACCGTTCGATAATCTCGCAGCGATTGTCATGTACCTGACGCGCTGCGCCAAATATTTAAATTAATTAATAAGTTAATTAATTAAGAATACAATTAGATAATGCGTTACGTGTACAACAATGGGTAGATGAAAATTGGCCGGCGGATGAAAAAAATGTATATAAAACACAACAATAAACAGAGGGCTGCGAGAGAACAACTGCGAGGGCTGAGTCATGAATAAAGCTCGCGGCGGAAAAATAAGAGGCGAGTCGAACAATCAGTCATTGTTAAAGAAAATACAGAGCTTTGGGCTTTGTACGTCTGACAAATGATTTTTCACCTGGGCTCGGTGTGACGCGGCTTCCTCCGCGGGATTATATTGTCAGGACCTCTGGCGGAGGTCCACCGCGACTTATTTGGTGCCCCCTCGCGCGTCATTTTTCTTGCTTTATCCGTTTCATTCCCATAATAATATACATACACAGGGAAGTTCAACGAAGCGCTCGATAAACGAATTTAACCTACAAAGATTAAATTCTAAAGAAAAACAGTTCAAATATAAAAATATTGAACTCCTTAAAATATTAAAATCGTGTTTTATTTATAACAGTTGATCTCATAAATTATTTACACACTTATCTATATTTACTATGTGAATATCAAGATTTAATTTTTTTGATTAAAATAGTTAAATAAAGTGGTTATGCGTTACCTTCGAACTACTCAAAGATATAATTGTAGCATCCTTAATATTTATTTAAAATTCGTTCATTCGTTGGATCAGTAGTTTTTTCTGCTTTTAGTCAGTTATTACATAAACGATTAGTTGTTAAATGTTGAATAATTTGTTTTATATATATGTACATATATGTATATATATCAAATGGTAGTTAAATTTAAACTAAATATTGCTGGTTTTTCTTTTAAATTATAATTAACTTATGCATTATGAAATTGCTTCGTAAAAATTGATATTTTTTTTGTATACTAATATAAAAAATAAAAAAATAGTTTTGATATTACCTGGTTCAAAAAGGCATTTTACCTTTAATGATTAATTTTAATTAACTTTACTGACCATTTACTTAAATTTAAATTTTTGCCTATTTGAAATAGCAACACAATAAACTAAAATGCTCAAATAGTTTCGTTTCTATACCGCACGAGCGAGCATCCTTGCTCTAGTGAAGCGTTCGAGAGAGGGGCTCGTGATAAGTTACTTCGCCGTTCAGTTATACCATAATTAATTTATAATGCAGTTTAGAATTTGACAAACAGTACATTTGTAAAAATTAAAACTTAATCTTTTATTTTGAAACTATTATGAGACGCATTAGTTTATGTTTATAAAAGTTTCAACGAAAAATAAACCTTTAACTAGATACTTTGAATGCATAATTTTAAAATATTATTTACTACTTTATTGACTAATACTGTTTTTTATAGCTTTTATAACTTTTACCCCGTTGTAAGAAAATTGACATTGAATAAATAGATCTTTTATAAATATAAAATAACACTATTTTAATATTTTTTACAAACATATCAATTATTGCTAGATATATTGAGCCAAGTTTAAAAGTATTACAATTGCAACTAACTTCATTCTAAAAATAACGTATAATATACTTACTATTTGATAAGATTTTTTCGTTGCGAGATTTGTCTATATATATATATATTTTTATTATATTTAAATTCTTATGAATGTATTTGAAACTGATATTTAAAATTATAATATACTGATATTTATAATTACCTGATAGTCACTAGTAATATTATGTCTATGAAACTCAATTTAACAGTTGCGAAATATGTTGTATAAACCCAAACCTAACCTAAGCAAGAAAACTAAACCCAACTTGACCTAATGAAAGTTCTAAAGCTAACAATTGTTTTGGAACTTTCATTAGGTTAGATTTGGATTTGTACATCACAATTAGTTAGTCTCTGATCATGTATAAATAAATAAATATAATATAATGGTATTATATAATTCAATAATAATATTAAATAAAATTAAGTATTGCAATCATGACTAAATTTATTCTCAAAATAAAGGTTAATATATTAACTATTTGATAAGATTCTAGTTTTTTACATATTTTTTTTTTAAATTAATATTGACATATTTGAAATAAAAAACTGATATTTAAAATAAAATTGATTATTTTTATCGATCACAGTAGTCATTTTAGTGAAAATATAACTTCATATTTTCACTAAAATGACTGAAAATTCACACATCCGAATATTTTTCTACCGATATATATATATATATTTTTACAACAAAAAAATGACTTGTAAATTTTATTCTTAGTTAAATTATACGATGCTATAAAATGTCTATGAAACTTAATTTTACAGTTACTATTTTTTAAACAACCAAACAAGCCCAACTTCACCTAATGAAATTCTAAAGCTACTATAGTTTTTTCACTTTTATTAAGTTAGGTTTTGAAGTGGTTTAATTAAATTTAATAAATTTAACAATTGTGTGAATCACTGATTATGTGAATGTAGTATATAAAAATAAATAAATATAATATATTAATATGAATAATGGTTGATCTAGATCTTTCGTGTCAATAAAGTGTAAAAATTTGCTACATTAAGCTAAATAAATTAATAAAATAAAATAAATAATAAATACAGTTCTTCTGATACTGAGCAGTGAAATTGTACATCAATTTTAGATTTATTTTAACTGGCTGAGTTAGTAAATTAATATTTATACTAGTGAAATTATACTATTCGAAACTACACTTAAGCCAACGTTACTCAAATATGATGATAGCACTATGTGCATTAAAAGCCTTTAACTATTTATAAAAAAATTATTAAGGGCCTGCTTATTTTCATTTTTAATGCTTAACCAGAGTTGGGGTGCTATATGCTTATAATTCATAATTGTATAGATTTACTTTTAAGGTTATTTTTTCTTACTCTTCCGTTTACTATCAGTGATTTTAAACAAGCTACAATATTTATGAACGTGAGTGAAAACATACACTCAAACAAACTTGGAAGGCTTTGAAGTCTCTGTCCTAGCTGTTAGGGCATTAAAAATAGACAAAAGAAAAATGATGTTTTTTGCATATCTATTGTGCTTTATATTATATTTTTTTATGTTTTATTTGATCCATCAGACTGAAAGTCTGGTAATCGGTAAAATCTATATAGATTAATATGTATAATATTTTTAATCAATAGATGTCACTTGATAGCTGAAGCCAGTGTTTTATAAATAGCATTTTTTTTATAAATAAAAAATCAAGTCTGCTGCCGTAGGTCAAATCCATAACCTTTAGATTATCAGTCTAGACCTTACGGACTACGCTATTCCGACCTTATTATATTGTATTATGCGTTTCATGCACCGTTACTGGTGCTTACTTTAGTTATACATAATAAAAATTAAACATTTTACTAATCCAATATAAAAATTTACCCAAACCATATTAGCAGCTCAATCAATCAATATGACGTGAATGTGGCGATTGTGCTCTTTGTATTTACGCGTCGATTGGGACCTTCGCGGGATCGCGCACTTTTTTTTTTTATTTATTTACCGATATTTCCTTTTTATTTTATTACATTTCTATATGATGTGTATATAAATACATTTTTCATTCTAAAAAATAGACATAATAGCGGCAGGGGTGTCGCGTCAAATATTATTATTCAGTGGCAAGTGTCAGTTTTACTGTTGCCCTGTTACAACTTTATGCATTGTATTATACGCATAAATATATAAATCCCTCGGTATCTATAAAATAATCGCGGGGGCCACGCTGCGATATTAAATCTTTTAGTGTGCACATATTTTTTATCCCACCTCTGTTTTTTATGCATCGTAAAAGGTGACTCTTTACAAGACCATATCTGCCGTTATGGCCCCATGTAGCTCAACGTTTTGGCAGTATTCCCCATACATATAAATTTGTGAAAATCTATTGAATTTTTTATTCGACTACCGATGACTTATTCAACGATACGTTTTTATTTTGTATGTTTATTTTTACCTCTCGTTTTTTCGCGGAACGAGATTTTTATGTGATTTTGATTTCATAACGTTAGAATGACATTTTCATTTAATTTAGCCGAATGCCTGTTAAACGTGCCTTTTTAAAGTTACAAATAACTTGTTATTTTTTCAATCATACTTTTATTGAATATTGTAATATATACTATGAATATAAAATATGCTATGAAATATCCAAATTAGCAACTTAATTAAAAAATATTTTTTAATTTACCTGTATGTTTTTAATTGGTATTTTATATAACATATTTATTTTAAATAACGAAAACTACAACTAATTAATTTTACATTGCTATGTTTGTTAGCAAAAAAAAATCATATACGATTTTAAATAATCAAATATGCAGATTTATAAAATATAAAATTTATTTCTTTTAGTAATTTTTGCTACTAAGCCAAAGTTAACTATGTAGTGTATATCACATTTTTACCTCATACATATGTCATTACGTTCACTACATCTTCTAGTCGTTTTGAAGCATACTTATATGAATGACTTTTAATTTAAATTTACTATCTTCACTATTGGATAAAATTCACTTTTTAATGCCTCTTTGCTTCCACGATTCTAATACATATGCTATGAAAATCTCACATTTCCAAAAAAGCCACCAGCGATTCAAAATTATTATACTATTCTACCCTCACTTTCATACATTATTTTGCATAACTTTACTGTGTCACGTATTAATACTCGTTAATTAATTATTTAAATTACAAACGACATTGAAATACAAATATATAATTCGTATGGGTGATATAGACGCTGTGAAATTAAACGGCGTGTTTAATTAACTCTCAAACTGTCGATCGAAATTATCCGATTAATATTTAGTATAATAAATATTTAATGAGTTTAACTCCCATTATAAAGTTGGCTGAGAATTTACGACCGCCACCGTTGTAATATCGGTTATGATTTTAGCTCGCATTTTGGCTCACGTATACTATACACACATATGTATCTCTAAAATATAGCATATACAACGCAAAACGTTCTTTTTGTTTGAATAATTTATGGCAGATTCGATAAAAATCGGTCTTATACAGGACAATCTGATAATCCTCGCTGAAGGAAGGACCCTTTCGTGGGTTAACCAGGATTAGGGAAGCGGCTTAATGGGGCATCTTATGCCTTTTATGCCCAATCAAACCGTGTACGGGCTTAAACCGCTGCCACTAACGCATGGGGTGGGTAACGCCCTTAACACGCGTCGCCTAAGTGTTATTCATAAATAAACGCGCGTTTAACCTGGCCGCCGGTATATTGGGATGTCAAAGATCGAAGGTTTATAGTCTTTTACATCTATTATAAACGCCTTTTACTTGTGTTACAAATACATTTGATTAAATACACTCTGTTAAATTTTGTCAATGAATAAAACACAAGTATATAATAATTTATATGAGTACAATTTGTTATATATTTGTATGAATATCATATTACGAGGGATATTTATAAAATAAAAATACAAGACAAGTTCATTTAGTGATTCATTTTATTGTGTGAAAAAAAAACTGATTCTAAAACGCATTGTAAGCATAAATGACGGTAATGATTAAGAGATAAAAATAAGGTCATCTTATAATCGATTAAATTTATAAAAAATATCTGAAAGACTATAAGAAAATGCGTGCTTTTGTGCCGAAGAAATAATAAGCCTAAAAAGGTCCTGCCCTTAGATTCATCTTAAAAAAATATGGGGTTTCTACAATTAAATCTTTAATAAAATATTTTCTAGACTTTATATCTTTATTTAATTATCAAATTCCCCGTATATTCTATTTTTTTTAATTAAATCAAATATATAAACTAATAATGTTTTATTTATTTTATTATATTTATAAAAAAAACACACATAGAATGCAATCTGAAAAACTATAAACAATGATTTATAAACTTTTACTGTTTTTTTGCAAACAAAATTAATTAAATATTAGTACATGTTTCTTAGAACTAAAAATGCTTGTTTTAAGAATAAGTCATCTGTATGAGATAAATAGATCACACATATACTTATCAATATAAAAAACATGTTTTATTAAATAATGTATTACAATAAAGTACTTTTCCTGAACCTTCTTAAAAATTTCTTATCCCTGCCTTTTTTATAAATAACGGTTTGAATGTTAGTTTTGATATTATAGCTTTTGAAAAAACTACTAAAATATTTTTATCTGTACAATTGATATAAAAAATAATACTTTTTTATATTTTTTATCACTTGTTTGAACAGTACTTAAATATCGGTATTTTAATAATTTGCCTAAATATAGTTACGAATTTAAATCTATATATAAACCCCATAATAAAAATAATGTTGATAATTCTTAATTATATTTTTATTAAGAAATCGTCACCAAAGCTCCTTAAAAATAATAAAACATTATTATATCCGCCTATTTTTTTAACTATATGTTATTAAAATAATTGTAAAATAATTAATTAATATTCGTAGTGAAATATTTTTTTTTTTAAATAAACATTAAAAACCTTAAATTTAATTATTTTTTATTAATTTAGTATTAATTACAATTTATTATGTAATAATTATTTTATATTATATACCGCTAAATTAACTACAAATTACCGCTAAATTAAATTAGCACTCCAAAGAGATTTTTTATCTTCATCTTGTTCTAAATATGATAAATGTACAACTGTTCCTTTTTAACTTGACTCTCTGTAATAAATCAAAGTATTCTTTATAATAATATTATATATTATTAAAATCACATACTTTATATTACATATATTTTTTAATTCATAAAAATTCTTTGGAATTATTAAAAAAGTTGAGAAGTGAAAATGTTGTCTCATTTTTCGAGAAATCAAAAACAACAAGTAACCAAAATACCCATCTACAGCCTAATTGTTTCATTTTTGTGTTGCGAAATTTATTCTCTTATCTTTATGTTATTTGTAAAATAAAAATAAAATAACAATGTAAAAAACACATAGTAATTGCCCTAATTACAGAAATTAGTATTTATTGTGCAACTATGGTTTTTTTCCAATAATTGGTATTGCATTTCATGTCTTTTTATAATCGATACAAATATTGTTTAATGTTAAGCCTGACTAAAGCAATTAATTAAGGTAATATTTTAATATTCGGATATTTTAAAAATTAAAATATATAGTCTTACTACTTTTTATTGTATTTTTAATTGCATTAAAAAATATTATGTTTTATCGTTGAGTGTTTAGTATTAAAAAAAATACAGTATTTATATTACTTGCAGAACAACGTAAATCTCGATTTCGAATCCATACTTTATAATACGTTACGTGATTTTTAAAGTTTTGACTTTTATGCAGTATTTTACAGTTTGTTTGAGCATCAGATAATGGTTTGCTGCCGCACCGCTCGTTTATCAAACTTGAACGTGCTTGTCCTTTTGTATTAGATTATATGGCAATTTTTACCCCTATATTTGAGTATATTGGATTAGAATTTATGCTGAATAGGAAATATATAATAATATAAAACCATTCGAATATTAAATATTTACGAGTATACTATCTATACATATATGTGAGTACTAGTGCGTAGTTTCTATCGGGAAAATCGGTTTTTCTCAGGTACGAGAGGAGGGACACAGTTGAAGAGATTGGATCTTTTAAGAAGACAATTTCATATAGTCGACGTCTTTTTCATTTTCACTTTCTCTTCTTATAGAGATTTTTACGATATTGCCGGGCGAGAGATCTCGCAATATTTTTATACCGCAATAAAAAGCTCGTTTTGGTTTTCTGGGGCGGCCCGAGCTTTTTTGCGCTCTCTTTCCCAATCTCGCGGCGTATTTACTTTATATTTTCTTCATCTCATTCTCTTCTTCTGTTTCTTCTTCTTCTGAGGCGTCGTAAGAAGCACATTGTCGTCGGTGGACGCGTTTAATGGCCGCGGGGAGAGGCCACCTGTTCGCTTCGCCCCCGGGGGCGCCTTCGCAAAATACCCCAAAAACGCCCCAAAGTACGACCCTTGTAAATTTTCAGGACGTTTCGTATCACACTAAAAAAACTTTGGATCTTACAAAATTATGTTTTTAATTGGGTCTATGTTACTTTTTTTTATTAACCGCACTTTTTATGATCTTACATAGCGGTGCGCTTTGAAGTGCTTCGTATAAATTATTTTAAAATTTATTTATCCTTAACATATTTTTAAGAAAATTATGAGTCGTCATTTGTATGTTAAAAATATGAAGTAATTAATTTATAAGATAAATATTAAAAAAATAGAATCGCTAAGTAAATAATTTTTTTAATGTGTAAAGCAAATTAAAAAAAATGCAATTCATAATAAGCTATTTCATTTTTTTCAATTATAACTATCACGATAAACGAATAGTCGTTCAATATTGATCTGAAAAGTCTGGGTTAGAAACCTATATATTGTGTTTAGAAGATCATTATATAATAATAATTAAGTTTACCTAGACTTTCCTAATCTCAATGATAAATATAGTGATATTAATAATTAAAATTTCCCTTATAACGAAAATATTTTCTATGTATTCAACAACAAAAAATATATGTTTATCAAAGTGTTCTAGATAAACGAACTTCACACATTCCATTTTAAAAAATAAGTTTCAAAAAATGGTTATAAAAAAAAAATATACAATCTGTCCTATATGGACAATTAACGGACTTTCTGTCATCGCTAGCAGCTATGAGTTGGCAAATCTTGTTTGCTAGATCTATTTGCTTATGTGTTTTTATCCTTCTTGTGAAATTTGTTTGTTTAGCAAAATTTTCAACAAGCTGATTAGAGTAATTAGTTTTAATTAATCCATATATTTATTGTCATGACTGCCTATTTCCTTCTTTGCTGAGCTGATACTAAGGTCTTGACCAGAACTTCTGGGTACCTGCACATTTTTAAAATAAATATATTTTATACGATTTTCAAGATGCGAAATTCTCCGGCTATTCTTTAATTTCACAAAACCCACTTAGAGATTTAGTGGGTAGTGAGAGCAGTGTATCGAAAAGGGACAGAAAATCCCTATTTAGCATTCCGAAAGTATTGTTTCACAATACAAGTTCTATGACACATTTTGTTTCATCATCCTCGAACATTTTCCGTTCAATAAAATAATAAAAATAGTATTTTCAAATAATACACACGGCATACTCGGGGGACGGTTGTACACAAAAATAACGACATTTAAATTTATTGTTTTTAATGATTCACGGTCGTTAATCTTGTTCGTTCGTTACTTATGACAAAATTTAATCTTCTGTGGACCTTTAAATTTATATCTTTAGACTAAATTTAAATGTTTCTTAGATACATTTTTATAAAAATTTAATTAGTTTCATCTGCTAAATTTATCAACAATTTAATTTTAGAACAAAAAATAAATTTAGCCGCTATGGTATGTTTTGTCTTTGAGAGATCTGCAGCATACAATATATATAATGCTTAACTAAAAAATGTCGATTGGTGATTAATGCCTTTAATATTATGAATAAGCTTTAAGGAAGGTTCGTTTTTATTTTATATAATAATCCCTCATGCCATATTTTATCGAATGCCTGAGATATGAATCTAAATTTATAAAAATATTTTTCTTATTCATCTGACCCGCATCACGCGCTTGTCATTTTTAATTCGACCCACGTAGCGCTCACGTGGCGTCTCCGCTATCCTTTAAAACCTACCAAGGAGGTATACCTACGTGTTGTTGTTGGGGGTGTTGTTTTTCTTTCTCCTTTAGCATTATAATACCGTCTCTACGTAGCACACGGGAATGCATATTATAATCTCGGCGTCCGATAACGACGCCTCGCATTAACGGCGCCTCGGTGGGGCGTCTCGGCGCCACATTAGACCCCTGGCAAGATGGATGTGTCCGCACCAGGTGTTGCTTAAACCACTATTTATTATTCTCGTGGCTGCGATTCATCGCGGCGATATTGTTAAACCGTTTGGACGTCTCGTAGCGAGCGGGATGAAATTGAGGTCTCTGATACTGAGCGACGGCCACATTAGGGGTGTCCAGATTAATTTAGACGACATTTCTATTCTATTCAATTTATAGTACACTATTGGATATGTTTTAACACGTGTTTTCTTTTAATTTACAGAGAGGCTCCGACGAGCTCCTGTCACAAAGCGGCGTGACTGTGATGGCGCCCGCAGCACCGCACCATCCTGATAACAACAACCAGGACTCGGCGACCAAAAAGGTAAATTATTTTTTATATCGCCATCTGGTTATTATTAAAACAAACTATTTAATTACTTAAAAACATATTATGTTTATATATTGAGATGTGGGTTATAATTTGTAAAACAAATCTGCGCTCACAAGACGTCGATCTCAATGCTAATTTCTCAATCAGCCGCAGCTACTGAGAATCTTGACGATGATCCTCCCTTCCGGCTTGTTCTGACGATTTATCAATCAAAAGCTTTGAATACTAATTTCAATTACAAATTGACAAGATTATTAGATTTTCGTCGTGTATACGTAGATTAACGTTAAACGCAACGATATATATTATATTTTTAATAATTAATAAAATATGGGTACAACAGTGGTATTAAAAAAACGCATCACCCTCGAAATGATTATATTGTCTATAGCCAAAAAATTATGAAAATATCAGTGTTCTTTAATTGTTGCCATTTAAAGGTTCATTTTTTTTTATTAGTAAAAAGGGGCTTAGGATATTATTTTCATACTTGCAATTTAGAAAAAAAAATAGTATTTATTCTATCCATCCAAACCAGATAAGCATATGTTATTATGTAACTGATTTTACTAAATGACGGTAATAAACTGATAGGGTGATAGCTAAGCAGAATTATTAATTTATATTTTATTTTAAAAAAGTATTACACTTATATAAAAATTCATTATCAAATTCTAAAATGTGGTGGTAAAATATTTTAAAATCGTTTATTATCACTACTATGGAATAGCATGTATTAAATAAGTAATTCAATAATTCGTCGTCTTATTTGTAGTGGCAAACTTTATCGAGTACTTCTGTAAGTTTTTGTTTGCATGTTGAGTTATGCATACTTCTAGTTATGGCTCAAAGATATTCTATTGGTTTAAAAAATGACACTATTTTTTTTTGTGTTATAAAACATTAATTAATTTAATTTTTTAACCTATATTTACTGCATTGGTCGAATCGATAAAAAAAAACCGCTACAAAATATTATTTTTACCCAATGACAGGATGCAAAAATTTATTTTGAGCCTAAAATAAAAAAAAAATGCAACACAGTTTTTAAACCAATGGTCCTTGCTGTTCCGCCAATGAAATTAATACCTTCCATTCCTAAATCTAAGAAGCAGACCCAGATTTTTTGTATATCTTGTCACTTGACGACGAACGTAGTGTTCTTTATCTGACCTTTATAAATGTATTTTAATCTCTTCAGAGAGCGTCTTTCTTCCTTAACCCAAAATAGTTTTTGTGTCGATTGGTTTATTTCCTGCGTATAAGACACATTTATTTCGTCAATAATAGATTTTTTGGCAAATAAATGACTGCGTACACTCCTTTTGCTAACCCATTTAATATTATATAATGGTTGTCAACATTTATTTCCTTATCAAATATTTCGCAAATACTCAATGGTAAAAATCCTCGTTTTTAGTACAAATCACGAGTAGTTAATTTTACACTTAGCCTGATTTATAGCATGCAATTCGACATTTTTTTTAAATTCTTTGTATTGATGATCAGTTATAACTGACAGACTAAAATTTATCTTGTCGATAACATTTTTTATATATATATTTTATTCAAAATCAGGCATTATAGTAATAAATATTTTCACTACGAAACTGACGGTCAATTTGCGAATTAACCACTAAAAATAAATATTGACACACCTGTTAATGAGTATTATATTTTTTTTTAAATTCAACCAACCTTATGATTTCGAAAAACGATGTTTTTTGCACGCTATTGTATTATATATATATATATATATATATATATATATATATATAAAAGTATCGGTAATATTAATTCCAAATCGTATTTTTTTAAATTAGAGTGATGTTTCATAACTTGTCTGAAAAATATTAATAAAAAGTTCTGAATTTTGGGTGACTCGTAATAGTGTGGTTATCTTAATTAGTACCTTATAAATTCAAAGTTACGTTTAACTTTTAATTAAAAAATATAATAAATGGAAATATTTCATACTTGGTAATCATTCTTTAAATTACTTAGTATTTAAAAAATCTTGAAAAATCAAGGTAATTTATTTTCTAAAATTAAATCATGCACAATGTTAGTTATTATGTTTATGTAGTAGTATTTATAATTTCACTATTTCACTTTAAACATATATACATATTTTACGTAGGAAAAAATCGTTCTACATCATTTTAGTTACAGTAAAAAATCGCCTCTTCCAAGCCAAAAACAGAGACATATGGAATGAATAAAATGTACCAAAACAGCACTTGAAGGCGTAATAAAATCGTACGCAAAGACCCAGAATCAAAAAGTGTCGTTTTTCCGCCGAATTGCTCCTGGAAAAGTGTTTCCACGTCGTTTCTTTTCCACGTCCTAGGATGCCATGTTTTACCGCTATAATAAAGCATCCCACTAACTTATTCATTCCGATTTATGGCCCGCGGGCAGAGTGAAAAAGGACCCCACGACGACGAGGACCCTGTATATCCTGCGCTCCGTTTGTCCAAACTATTCTAAACAAGAGGCCACGAACTCACGTGCTGAAAGTAATACGCTTTTCTGGCTTTTTCTTCCCTATCTTCTCATCTTTTTTCTCCGCCTGGTGGTAAGACTGTGTATTTGTTTAAATTTGCGCCGAGGCCCTCGTGCAATTTGGCCGAAGAAACTAGCGAATTTCGCACGGGGCATTGCGCGCTTTAAATATTCAAAGAGCACACCTGAAAAACGCTTGACCCCCCCATCGTTAAAAATATATGTATTATGATATGAGAGAAAAAACCGTATGCTTTTTGCTGCATATGAATTATTAATGTGTGCGACCTCTCGGGGTGCGATGGTTTTGCTTTCGTTGCTGCAGCTTAAATAACTATACGAAGGTATGTGATTTAATATTATGTACTGAATATAACGATAATATTTATATTAATGATATTAAACAAACGTTATTGATAGCAATTTTCAATGCACTTATAATTTTTAGACTTAAAACTTATGAGTTTAAAAAAACATATGATGTGTTTTGACTTGTGATGATCTTCTTCACGCACATTTTAACATTCAATTGTGACTCTCCTCTTCCAAACTAGCGATATATGTATTATATATAATATAAATGTATGATATTAACTTATCGGTTAAAGCCATAGAAACGCGCAGCCTATTAGCATCGCATTCGAAAGATAAATCGAACAACGATGATAAATCTTATCGAAATTGCCCCCTTTTAATTTACTCTAATATATACAGGTTTATTTCGCTTTGTGTGTCCATACTTCAAAGTGAATGCCATGGAAAAATTAGATCGTAAATCTGTTTTTTTTTTAATGTTGTTTTTTCTACGCTTCTCCGTCTTTATCCACTCCCCTTGTATTACTCCAATTAAATAAGACCTTCGTATTGGTTAGGGAATATCTGCGAATAAAATGAACGTTTTTGTCAAAGCGAATTTCTCTTGAGAAACGCTAGAAAATGATTTGTGTTCTAATGGAATAAACTTTAAAAATTAAAATGTAATAAAATATATGTACATATTGAATCATATAGAAGTCTAGTTAATATTAAACAACACTGATCTACTTCTGAAAAATTTTAAAGTACATTGTTTCCGTTATCTTCAAAGTGGTCTACGTATTATGTCAATATATTTTATCCTATGTGCTTAAAGTGAAAGAGCGAGTACTTTAAAAAGTATGCTCGCTTTCCTTGCAAACTTTGAGTAATGTAACGAGTATTGTACTACTACTTACTACGTATTGTCGTGGACAATGCAAAAGGTAATGATACATATATCGGCTCTACAACCTGTCATTTGAGCTCATGATACTTTAGTACCATTATATTTTTCGTTATGTTTCAATTGAGCGAACGGAAGACAATTTATATATCGACAGTATGCTTTGTGTGTGTTTTTATTGGATTGTACGTTTAATGCCGCAAATGGATACGTATTATATTTTATATTACTTTGACATGAACATATTTTATTTTATACATTTATGACTGGTACAAAAGTTGTAATTTAAAACAGGAAGAATACAAAGAACTTTATTAAAAAAATGCATTTTTTAATATAAAAAACTCTGATGTATTCAAATTGTTTTTATTATGGTGTTGCATAAAAAATGTCTCACTCTCCCTGCATATAAATTAAATTATTTATGTATGCAAATAAATGTCATTTTTAATGTTGAATATGAATCATGACATTTGATTGTCTTGACTATTTTTTATACGTTTTAATTAAATAGAATAATATTTATTGTGTATCTTAGTGCTTTTTGCTACAATATCATTGACAAATGTATAATGTATATATGTGTTAAAAAGTTAACGCTTCGATTCTTCTGGTTAAAATTTGTATTCAGTATATGCTTTTTATTCCCCGATATTCCACTTTAATCAAAGCTTAACAGTGCACGAATTTTATACGATTCAGGGTTCAAGAGCAGGACCAATCTGTGGAATAGTTGTGAATAACTGTTTGCTCTCGTGCGCGTTTAATATGACTGAAAACATTGACTGAAAATTTTCCACCAATGTGTTCGCGCAACAGTAATTTTAAACTAATAAAACTGGATAGAATTAATATTTTAATGGCAAACAATTCTATATGAAACAATTTGATTCTAATGAATTTTCTGTATCATCATAATAAAACTAGCTTCGCCTTAATGCATTTCAGTACATAAATTGTTACGGTAACACACATTACACCAGTCAATTGAACTGTTCACTTTAATGTCTCTTCAGCGTATACACGTTGCAAAATAAAATAATATGAAAAAATCGTATATAGCGAGAGTAATCGAAACGAAGATTGGTGTAATCAAGTGTAAGAAGCCCATAATAAGGATCAGAGCCTATTACGTCGCGGCTCGGGGAAAATAATGAATTTTCCTTTAGGACGACGACAGCGAGTATTTTCTTTTTATACATACGTATATACCATACGTGTATGTACTATTTTATATATTATATAGTATATGAAAACCTTTTTACAGCGTCCGCGCAGAATGCATTAAAGCGAGCAAAAAGGGAAGGTAATAGACACAGGGGATACGGGACCTAAAGGGGATACAGGGCTCCAACAATGCAACGGACCACAAATGGGATTTTTAAACGCCTTTTGCCTCGGATCGTGCTCAATCGCGTCCCTTTATCGGATATAGCTAAAACCATTTATTATGTCATCGTATTATTTTATATTGAACTCGACCGTTGTATAAATTTAATGATATTTAAATAATCCTAATGCTTTAAAGTGAAGTTGAACTCTAGATATGGACCTATTTATGTCAAGTGCTCATTTATACTATAATATTAATGTTTACAATAATCCAAACAATTTTTATTATTAACGGCAAAATAAATATAATTGTTAAGTTTAATTTTTAAGTAATTGCAATATTAATTTTAAAAAGATCATGACTGTTTCTGGAATTGTTTCATTAAATGTATTTTATTAATAGTAAACCTATTATTATTGAATTAGTTGTATAGATTTGTGCATGCTATATACGATTGTATCTACATAGCTTCAACTATAGTATTATTAAATATTATTATTACATATAAAAGAGCAATGGCGACTTCCCCCAGACACGATTTCGTGATAAGGTATAATAAAAGGCTTCGACTCGGGAAGTTTGAAGAGCCATACAATCCACATAGTGGCGTGGACCGGCTTACCCACCTGTCTCCTTCTCTTCACCAAAGGATGACAATACGAAGAAATAAAATTAAACCCTTTGTTCGGTGTAATTTAATAATGGAGAGGAGCAACAATAAAGAAGCAGCCTGCAGCGCGAAGCCCAACGAAGGGAGTAAATAATTTAAAAATGCTTTAATCAAAACGTAATACTCTATGTGTGTACGCGTGTAAGAAAGGTAGAGAATTTATTTTTCATCTTCCTACCTTTTCACTATCTTAATTCGAGCAACCGAGTCTGACCCTAGCAATAATAAATTGTCTCTCGGCGCATTGTGTTGCGTATAAAATGCAACGTTATATTTTCCTTTACCGCCGTGCTACACAAAGAACGCAGAATTAACTGAAAAATAAGGCGCGTTTTTACAGCGAGACAATGTGGGTATTTTATTTTCAAATACGTATCATGTAATTAAAAAGCATGGTTTGACACCATGATGTTTATATTATAAAAACATATTTATTAAAAGCAACTCGCACAAAGTATGGAATTTATTTTTATGATATTAAAATTCCATGTTGAGTTTATTTAAAAATACAATTTATTTCACGAAGGATGTTCTAGAAATTCGCATTTATTATTTCTTTAAAATTATTACTACGTTATTAAACGAAATCTCTGTTAGGGGTATGCATTTTGCCCTGCGAAAAACAAGCATTTTTAGACCCTCTTCCAAGAATGCTTATTTACCTATTCATTGCTTTTTTCACTTCATTCAGAGACTGAAATTGCATGCAAAATATTTCATTTTCTACTTATAAGTGGTAATCATTTCATATAAAATTATGCATATGAAGAGGGTGTGAGTGTAATTCTCATCACAGATCTTATAAAACTTGTTAAACAAATGGTAATTGGTATTATATTATCATGCTGCAGTAAGGGTCGAACGTGCAGCTTTCCTAGCCGTTCCTTGACTAAAGCAGTTTGACTTTTTTGTAAGCTAATTTGCAAAAAAATATATTACTTTGCTTTTTCTGGATGTTCCTTGTTACTACTATTTACTCTTAGTCGGTAACGCAGAATCTCGTGATTTTTTTGGGAATTATTGCTCACACTATTTGAGGTCTCCCCAATATTAACACATTAAATTATATTCTCTTTTACAAAAATATTTTTTTAATAACCACAGTGCTTAATACATAACCAGATTAATAGACCAGTAGTATAAGTCGGTGACTAATACCTAAAATACCTGAGTGTAAATGTTATATGGACCTTAGTCATATAAAATTTATATTGTATCTGGAAGAACAAGTTTACCGTTAGTTATATAATATAATTCTGATAGATCATTACAATTATTATCCTTATCTAGCTTATATTTATTGTAACAAATTTCACTGACTGGTTTAAGTCTGGTATCTTACTATTATCAATGTAGGTATAGATTGTGTTACCCCCATTATAAGGTTTGTCATCTTATAACGAAAGATTTACAATAAGTTTTGTTTTAAGAGTTGTTATATATTAGTTTCATCTGACAGGCGTTAACCTAATGCGTTACAACGAGCTAAATCTGTACTAACTGAATAAGTCAATTAGACATAATGAATACCTTGACCACCAGACCAAAAATCTGAGAATCAGTGACATTTATATAATTTATTATATTTAATTAAATTTATAATGAGGCTGTTTTTTTATAATAGCGCATATTTATAAAAAAAAATTGAGTCTGCTGTCGTGGCTCGAACCTGCAGCTTCTGGGTTACCAGTCTGATTACGCTATTCAGACCTTAAAATACCCGTAGGATTAATTATGTTATATGAAAAATAGTATTCAAAGCTTAGCCACTAAGTTTGACTAACAATTATGGTTTAGACCGATAAAAATGGTTACTAGCCAACAAGCGCGCAGTCAGAATCGACACTATAATATAGTGTCGATTCCAATACATTATATAGAGGGTAGTGAAATTAAAGTGAAGAGCTTAGCTTAAATATTTATTAGGCGATAAGGAATATATTATATTTCCAACAGCTTAATAAATGTTTAAGCAAAGTTCTCCACTTTAATTTTACTACCCTTTATATATAATGTACATATTGTGTAGATTATAACAAAGATCTTTAGGTCAAAAACAGTTTCAATAATTACTCATAAAAAAATGTTTCTTCTCCCGATTTATTTAATGTCGAATCGAGAATTCTCATTATTCCAGAAATATAGATAAACTTTGTATAAATATTTTTAAATATTTTACAATTGCAGATTTTTTATATTGCTACATATAAAGGGTGGGTCCGTGCCAGATGTTTGAAAACATGCATGTATGTGATCGTAAATATTTAAATGGCAAATATTTTTTTTACTATTTTCTCAAAAACTCTAATCGATCTTATATTTGTTTTGGTAATCTAAAGAAGAAACGGCTTCGCATTCAAATTGGAAGATTGCAAAAATGTATGGGGACTTTTCATCGAATTACGCCATAAAATTTCCCTATGGACGAATTTAAATCTTGTTTTTTTAATAACCCAAAGAGGTTATTCATATTCAGGTATAAGTATGGTAGCTTGAAATTTCATAATAGCTCAACGCTTAGTAATCAATCGGTTTAGATCATTCTGATTATTGGCATTTATTATAACAACTTATCATCTTAATGAAGTTTATTCCCTTCAACGATCATTCAATTCTCTGTTCTTTAATAATATAAAGATATCTACAATCATCTACTGTATTATTAAAATCACGTATTGTAGATTATATTACACATTTATATATTTTTATTATTAAAAAATCAAGAATTTAAAATCAGAATTTTCAGAAATAAAAAACATCGAAAAACTTGAATTAAAAAAACCTTTATTTATAACCATCAACAATTCGACGAATGAAAAATAGCGTTTTTTCGTGTATTTTTCTTCGTGTATTATCACGATTTCTTTTTCTGCTACTGTAGTGTCTTCCAAACCTTTGTTTGGCAGTAAATATTACGCTACTGGCGAAATTATCTTTCACTGACTTTTTAAGCACATATATGACAAAAAAACTTTTTAAGCACATATATGTGTTATTGCAACAAGGATGAGTTATTTTAAAATTGAACATATTGACTCACTCAATTTTCAAGTGTCCAGTCGCGGTGTTATTGAGTCGAATTCGGCTCTTACTTTTTAACGAAGGTGACGGGTTATACAGAAGTTTGCAACCCTTGAGTCTCGCTTTCTGATTTATTTAAATAATATGCCAATTGCATCACCAACTCTGAATAGGAATATCTAAGGGGCTTGCAGTGCAACATCCAGTCTTCTTGGTACATTAAGTTTTTACTATAATATAAACTTATTATAAATAATAAATAATAAGTGAATCATTATGCGATAGAACCAATAGAAATATATATAATAATATTTTAATACAATTATGCACTTGCTAAGAATATAACGTTTTATTGATATCCTACTATTATGGGCAAGGCTCTCTATTGTTTGCCTATACTATGATTAAGTCGGTGAAAATTAACGCAAGCTGATTAAGATTAGTCTACTAGGGCAGTACATCAGTACATACACATTGTATATTTACTATCTATATAAATAGTTACCGCAATGTTAGCTCGACGTCGATATGGCAGAATCGTTAATCGCCTTAGCGACTAGCTAAATGTTTGCTATACGGTTTGTTATACCATATATGGTATATATTTTACACACGCGTACAGCCAAGGAATATAATATGTAATACATACACATATCCAAGGGCTTTGCGGGTGTTAAAGGGCACGCCAAATCCCACGTCGCGCGCTAACAATCGCAATTGGAAAGAGTTTATATCCCCAGGTTTTAAGGGATGAATATAAACCGAGTTGGTGAAAATCGCTGTATTTTGCGCGGCTAATGGATGGCGTGCTGCCTTGAATTCTGACCTAATCCGGAAAACACCGGAATTCCGCCGGAAAAAGGGTGGAAGTCGGGGAGGTTGAGCTTTCGTTTCTTCGCGCCGGACGGGAAATGCAACAAGTAAATGCACTAGGAAGGTTTTCTTTAGCTAAGCATTTCGGAAATAGCCCTATTACATGTGAATATGTTTGTAAGTTTATTTAAGTAAAGATTTTAAACAAACGTATTTTATAAATATGTATTACAATAAGTTTAAAACTGGTTCTAATACATATTTTTTATGACAGATAATCATGATAGTAACACGAACATTGTAATATAAAACAGATCGATTCTTTTTATAATAGTTTACGATTGTTAATCTTGCACATAAGGAGCCTCAATATTTTCAAAATATAAGTCATGTTGAGAATTTTCTGACCTTCACAATGCCCTGATATCGAGGAATGGGCACTAGTATAAGCTTATGCAATTTTAGTGTCTTGCTTTTCATTTATGAATCTAGAAGCTAATTAGAAAAGCAAGATTTCGTTAAACGATAAAGTGGGTCTAATGAGTGTAGAGTAGTGGAAACAACTCGTGGAGGCCAAATCACTTGTAAGGTCATTACAGCTAGTTAATTTAAGATTAATTTATCTTACCGGTGCAGTTTATTATAACTTATTGGAAAACCTTTCAATAAAATTTAATAATATAATAAATAATCTTAAAGAAATCTACATCATTTTTATGGTCAGTGCAGAAGTGGTTTTTCTTAGTTTTATTAAACCACTAGTATATAGCATTGTCTTTTAGTATACTATCTTTCCAGTGATTAAGGGAGTCAAATATTTATGTTGGTCCTTCAAAAATAATGCGGTTTATAAAACGTTCGCCGTGGAAATGACGAAGTGCGCCTATTAGGGGCAGGTGTCGCCCGCGACTTCGAAGGGTGTACTATGGGGTCGTTGTGTAGTTATAATAAGCGGGAGGCGTCGGGTTTGGGGTGGTAGAAAACGAAAAACAAAGCGAAGGCTTTGTTGTGCTCGCGGTAAATCCTTCAATCTGGTCCCGAGGCGTCTTCCCGTGCGCGCGCGCGATAGTTCAGAGTTAAACCGATTTTCAGATAAAACCCTATCCCACGAGCATTGGCCGACGAGATGGATGTGTATGGGGCCAAATCTGCAGGTGTGGCAAACCATTCGCCGACGAGAACCGTCCGCATAAGTTAATTAAGCGTTTGGGATCTTTGGATTTCGCCATAGTACATTATAAAATAATTTATCCTACAAAAACTATTACTACTGATTTGAATTAAATGCATTGTATTTTAAATTTGAAACATCTACATCAAAGATAAAAAGAGCAGGGTCTCAGAAACATGGTGGACAGGTACTTAAAATTGCAATTAGTTTATCTTATTTTTTAAAATCATCGTTGTTTATAAATGATCTTAATCTTTTGCTAATTATTTAACATCGAATAAACCCTTTTATAATAAAATAATTCTAAAGGCTTTAAAAGGTTTATGCTATTTTATTATATAAATGCCATTTTGATTTTAAAAGCATTTTAATCATCTAAGAAAAAATAAGTTTCTTTGTAAAAACAGGACATCAATGTGAGAAACCTTTTAACAGCTAAAATCACAAAGTACACGCTGTAATTTAAAATTGATCAAAATATCCGTCGCTCAGATAATAGAAGGGTTAATCCTTAAAACGGCCGTTCGTAATTTGTTTATCGGTCAGTGGCATTTTGTTACATAAAAATTCACCACCCTTTTGCAATTGGTCGTTCCACTGAAAAAGAGAGGATATCAAAATTTTCACAGAAGAGCCATATCTATAAATACGGACACAGTCAATAAATAATTAATTACTTTCTTCACTTCGTCTGAGAATGTCTCAGACGAAGTGTGAGACATTCTCAAGTGTACCCTAATATTTTATTATTAATCAAAGCTCTCATTGCAACTGAAGAGAAATTTTCAATAGTGGCAAATAGTGTACTTTCAGAAGGGTTGTTGAATTGGAGTCAGATTTAACTATCATACGATCTAACAGTCGATTTTCTTTCTAATAATGGTATAGATTTTTTAATGTTTTGGCGGATGGTGACGGATGGCAATTACACACAGATTGAGCCGCTGCAGTAGAAGTGTATTAAATGATTATAGCAGTTATTGAATGTTATTAATGAGATCAGCGGATGCGGTACCGCCTGTCTTCATCTTAAGAATAGTTTTGCTCTCGCCGCCGCCACGTCAGTGTTGCTAGTGTACTGCTTAGCTTGTGGCCAAATAAATCGGCTCCTACAATGTTTTTAGTATTCCTATTTTATCTACAATTAGTCTATAACAGTCTTGATTGTTTATGGTACATATTTATATTATTCGCTAGTTGCCACCAAAAACTTCATAAAACAAATCTGTCTCGTCAAATGATATCTTTAACATCTCAAACATTGTTCAAGCACAGAATAATGATCTCTTGCGAGGAAGGTCCGACTGTGTAGCTGATATCCTTCTCAACTCCACGACCCCCATTTTCCTTACGCAGCTCTCTAGGGGGCGCAAAAATATTATTCTCATAACTTTGGTGATAAACATCGTATACCACCTATTTTTTTAATATCCTAATGTGATACAGATGCTTCACTGCGAATGATTGATTGACTCCCATCTTTAATGTATAACCTTCAACTTGTCATCATTAGTCTATAAAAGCTACTCTTCAAGAAAAAAAAACACTATTGATTTGAATCTACTATACATAAGTTCTAGTAATATGTAGTAAAAATTTATTTTAAACAATAAAATAATTTTACAAAAATCAGCTTCTATTCATAAGCCTGTAACATGTATTTAATATATAGATTGCCTCTAAATTCTATACAACATTAGTTAAAACGTATATCATATAAGCATATATGATATGTGAAACTTTGAATTGACGCACTCGAACTGTAATTAATACTAATCGTGAACGATACAAATCCGATAATTGAAGTTTGATTATTAGGGTGTGTAAGTAGAATAGGTTATATCCATTTGGGTGAAATAACATTTAAAATATACGTACATTTAATAATATTTTAAAATAAAAGTACACTTTTGTATATAATATATTAAATTTTTATCATATTTGTGACTGTCAAAAGCACTCTTTTGTGATATTTATCTATAAAGTTAAATTGACATAATTACCACACCTGGTTAAATATTTGTACATCCTATACTCGTATTAAATTCATACAATATATTTTATACGTAACGAATTTTGTATAAAAATTAATTCGAAGCTCATAATATATTCCAGCGAAATTTTTCCAAAGTTTGTTCATTTTACCTCGAAATTGTCGTATTTTTCAACTTGATCGACTCGAAATAGTGAGAGGGTTTGCTTCGACGGCCACCTGCTAGTATTTTTAAAGATCATATTGAAATATTTATCCCGTATAAGGGATGCATTAGCGACACCCTTGCGCTCGGGGTTAATAACGGTTAAAATTTAACTCAACGCCTGAGAACCTTTATTGTAATAACTTAATAGCCACGCAGAAATTCCACAATTAACCTTTTCACGCACACACAGAACGCCCATTTTCTCTGCAGACAATTAAAAACTTGTCCTTTATTGCGTGCGAGCCGCATTTACGAGTTCGCCCTTTGTTTGGAAGAACTACACGGTTGTGTGCATTAATAATTCCATAAATGTCTGTAAATACAGGTGGGAAAAAAAAATACCACGTATGAACAATTTCAATGTTTAACTATAAAAAATAGTAATAACTCAAACTTTACCTTTAAAATATAACCTCATAAATATTTATTGTATATTAAATATAACAATTTAATTCTAAAATATCAAATTATGATTATTTTTAATCTTCCCTGTGTTTGTGTTAAATAATTTACATCGCCCATTAAATTATACGCAAAATACAATGATAATTCAGGATGAGCAAAATTCCAAGGGTTACAAAATCCGACGTGGTTAAAAATAATTTATTTGTAAACGAACAACGCACAGAGAGTGAGGGAGAGGAGAGACAACCGAAATTAATTCGAGCACAATCAATTATTGTAATTTATCCGATTATCCCATTTGGGCCATAGTCGTTATTCTATCAATTAACCGCGCTCGTATTTCATCAAATGGCCCTTAGGGCTCGACCCCAACTATGTAATGGGTCGATACATATAATTCGCGATAAAAAAATATTTTTCATTTGCGCATTTGTATCTTCCGTAATACGACAAATTCGTTGTATGAGAGTTAATAAGATATTTTACTCACATTAATAATTTTGTGCTATAAATACTTAACCATAATATTATTAACTCACTAATGATTCATATTTTAGTTATTGATTGTGTTTACTTTGTTAGTTTAACATCTGTCGTATTGCAAAGCCTAATGCCTGCATTACACTCTCTGGAAGTTGTCTGAACCGAAGTTACAACCGAAGTCGGCCGAGATCTACAACTTCGAGTAAGCGACCACACTGTCGCAAATTTTATATGCCGTCCGGACGGCGGCTTCTGTCACGTACAGCCGGCATATTTGCGCGCAATCGAAAAATGTGCCAAATAATCGCAATTTTTAAATTGTCATAATATTAAAATGACGCTACTGATAATTATAAAAGTTTGTGTGAGTACTCACCAATACAATATCAGTGAAAACTTTTCGGTCGTAAATATTCAATTCACGCAAAATCTTTGTCGGCTTTTGCAAAATGCCATAAGGCATAAAAATTATACTTCAGAATACGAACACCACATCTGTAACTATCCTAAAATTTGTCGCCATCGATTCTAAATAAGAATTCGTTATGGTGTGACATTTATATTAACCGATCTAGGAAAAAACATAAGGATATTCGAAACGATTTTTTTTAACAAAATCAAGTACCACTAATTATTCTTAAATTATTAAATTTTATATTAAAAAAAAATATAATAACGATATCTGGTAAAAGAATATACTATCAAAAATATAATTAATCCCTTTTGGTGCCCTAAAATATTCAAAGATGTCAGTAAGTCTATAGAAATCCCCGATAAGCATGTGGTATTATAACTTGAGCACGTGACTACAATGCAGCGCTCAACATGCGTGTTAACCATAGGAAGCCTACGCGCATACTGAAGTTGAACCGAGTTACTCGTTTTATCTCAGTTTGCGAAAAACCATATCATTATCACTCTCACTGTCGTCACTTAACACGCAAGAGAGCGAAAGGGGAAGTATCTCACCGCTCGCACTCGAAAGAATTACCCCCACTATTTTACTTTACCTCCCGTTTTCGGTAACCTCGGAACACTTCCGAGATATGTAGAGCGGCAGAACCGAACTCGACCGAAATAACCCACTATATTCTCCGTTCTTGGCCAACCTTGGCCAACTTCCAGAGAGTGTAGTGCAGGCATAATGACAGAGTGCAGAAATATAAATTCGAGCCGACGCGGTCTTACATCAAAGGAATAAAAAAAAATCCAAAACACTTTTATAGTCCACCGTCTTCTTCGCTATGCCGATGAAGTGGATACCTTCCATTACGGAATATAAGAAGCACCCCTAAATAATCTTGCTTTCTTGATTCCGCACAGTTGCTGAAAGACATTTTTCATCATCATTTAAATGTATTTTACTTTCATCAGACAGCATTACTCTTTTTCAATATTGATTTAATGCGTTTCTTTAGTCAATGGAAGTATTTGATAGGTATACGACTATATATACCTTCTTTTCTAAGCCACATAAAAAAAGCTCAGATTTAGTAATTTTGAAAATGTTTCGAAATGTATACTGGTAAAATTCACAGTGAGCAGATCAGTATCACCGCCATTTTGACATTATTTTTCAAACGTCTTAAAACTGTTAATCGACAGATTGGTAAATCTGTCTTGTTTATAACCCAATTGACAAATACCATAAAGTAAATTATGTACTTGTTTATAAGCCAATTGACGAATATCATATTATAAATTATAATATTTTTTATAAATATTTTCACCGCAAAAATTGACGCTAAAAATATAGATATTCATCTGAATGAGTGATAAAAAAATCTATCTAAGGATTATGCTTTCGTGAAATATCTCTTTTTTGCATATTACTGTATGTAGAACAAAATTAGTGTGATATACTTTGCTCTCTTTTTATTGCATATATACAACACAAAAGCCTATCAAAGCAGTTTAAATATTTCGTACCCATTGATATTGGTTCAAACTTCAAGTGTCCAGCCGCGGAGCCGTCGAACCCATTTCATCCCTAAAAGTCACGGCTTGTAGAACTTTACAACTCCTTATAGCGATTTCTAATATACTCGCAACATAACACTGATTCTTTACTCATATGTATATTATTGACTGAACAGTTTTAACGTATTTTGTACAATGTAACACGAAAAATTTACTGATGGGACTCTGATTCATTTTATGCGGGTATAATAAAATTATATTTGCTCTTTGACCTTCATTTGCATCGCGATTTTGTGGCGTTTATGAAATGTTTATTTAATATTAAAATAACGGTAAATGTAATTACGAAACACGCAAGAGCCGTTTTCTCCGGACTCAACAATAAGACTGCGATTTTTTTAAATAACTGGTTATTGCAAAAAAGTGACACTAAATATATTTTGCTTAGATTGTATTTTTATATTGAGCCAAGCTTAATTTACATAACAAACAATTTACTTTTAATTCAAATTGTGTTACCATGACTATCAAACTGTTATAAAAACAAGTATTATACATATTTATAATAAACAAATTTTCAAGCTTTTCTTAAATTATATGAATCATTGTGTCGGCGTCTGACCACAGTCTGTCGGGCCAATTGGCGTAATTGTTTTTGGCGGTGAATCTCTAAACGTTGCTACCGCAAACACGCCCACTGATGTAGTAAAGCACCGAATAACGTTTTCTAAATTTGTCTGTTTGCAGGTTAAGCTGGAGCCGAACGTAGGAAAGCCCTCTAGGGTGATTCACATCAGGAACATTCCCAATGAGACGAGCGAAGCGGAGATCATACAGTTGGGCATTCCCTTTGGACGAGTCACGAATGTGCTCGTGCTCAAAGGAAAGAACCAGGTATGCTAATACGAAGCTTATATTTGTATGTTTAATATTAATATTGTGTGTGTGCATAATATACACATTTTGGACTGTTGTGTGGGTGGGTGTGTGGTTTACATCTCATGGCGTAAACTCTACGTGCACGTTTACGGCTTTTTGGCGCTTTTACGACGCTTTTAACTTCGTAAACTTTTTCCGGTTGTGAAACGCTGACTGCATCGTATTAATTTTGGTTTTATTGCGTTATTTGTTATTCAAAAATCTTATGAAATAATTATTTTATTTATTTTTTAGAAAGTCTGTTATATATATTGAGATTTAAATAATGCAAATATGATAATTAGAAATAGTTTATTGGGTTACTACTGTGTAGCATTTACCACTTAAGAGTTGCTATTATAGATATAATAATAATATCAAAATAAAAAAATACATCGTTTATTACAAACGTATTTTTTATTTTATCAAATATTTTTCGGAGAATTTCAAAAAAATATTTTCCAGCAACATACATGCTTTCAAAAATATATTTTTTCATTATTTTCCCCTTACAAAAATAAAAATGGTAAAAAAGGTGTATACGTATGGTTAATTCTCGCTGATAATAAAAATAAAACAAGACCTTTTCAGTTAGTTTGACTCTAGATAAATTTACCTCCAATACACACAATTAAAATTTATTTTTCATATTGTTACAATTTATTTTACATACAGGAAGTCTTAAAACTAAATATATTTTTTCACGATTACGTGCTATTTTAGATCTGTTTCATAATTATATTCTAATTTAAAAGTTAGACCAAAATACTTAGTTGCTATATTATATGGATCATTAAATAAAATAGCTACTTAACAGTCAATAAAAACTGGGTAGCAAAATTATATTACATACACTCATAAAAAAACATAATTTTGAATTATTCTGCCAAAATTATCATTTCAACACTCCGTAAATATTATTAACTAAAATAAATAAATAAAACTAGACTTGATTTATATTTTCAATTTAACCAAAGAAATAGTTGTTTATGTGTATTTTTTTGTACAGAAACATTTTCTTTTTTTATACTACAACATTTTGATATTTTCTTATTTTCCCGTTCTATTTAACTAAACTTGATTTTACAGCCCCATAATAAATTATTTTACAACTACTTAAAATACCGGGTAATGAAAATAAAAACCTATACTTTTTCAAATAATTATCTTTATTATATTATAAATTATTTAACGGGCCTTTCGTTCGCTAATAAAGACGCCATTTTTTACACTATTTAATTGACAATTAGATATACATACATATAAGAAAAAAAATAGAGATAAAATCACTAGTAAACAATAAAACCATTAGTGAAACACTGGCAATGCTCTAAAGTTGATCCAGACTCTTAGACTTTGAAAAGCGCCTCACTCTGCATATGCAGATCTGAAGGCTGGTGTTTCGGTAGAAGGTGCTGATGTGGATCTTCTTTATATTTTGCTTCTTGAATGGCGCTCTAAGAATAGTTTCATGTGGCTATAGTGTGAACTTCTCTCTGCTTATGCTTTAAAAAAAACCTGACTGACTAAAGTCAAAAGCTCAGCTATAGGCCAAACAAATAGATTGAGTCTTCAATGTGAACGACCGGCCAAAGACAAAAGCTTAGCGAATAGCGTCTCCCTGTAGTATTGATCTGTTAAGGGCTCAATAAGACATTGACTTTAAATTTACTCTTCTGTGCTGATTTCAATTAATTCACAAAATACAGTTGAAGGAACCTAACCTCAAATTTTGTATCTGTGCCTAGTCCCCTATAACGTAGTATTCCTATAACGGGGTAAGTAAGGGGGTCGATTTAAATAAATTTACTATAGCATTACCCATAAATACATGTAATTTAAAATTGCGGTATCTTACATGTAATTAAAGTTGAACATAATCTTGACAATATTTTTCAGCAGGATTTATCGTTTTTGCATAGGGAACAGTTGTTTTCGCTTCATTGCATTTGGTTCTCTTGTACACCATATTTGTTTTTCGCTTATTGCTACAAAGCCCCCTCCATGGAA
The DNA here is from genome assembly GCF_051122295.1 of Plectrocnemia conspersa. Taxonomy (NCBI): domain Eukaryota; kingdom Metazoa; phylum Arthropoda; class Insecta; order Trichoptera; family Polycentropodidae; genus Plectrocnemia; species Plectrocnemia conspersa. The sequence goes on along the minus strand of NW_028277177.1, from coordinate 22,853,768 downwards.
GATTTTGTTGTTAGGTGGGACGACCAATTACTGAAAGACGGCAAATTACCGTCGGCCGATTACGACAGATTACCAACGGGCGTTTTGAGGATAAACTCGAAGGCACGATTATTTTTTTCTCAAGGTGACGGATATTTTAATCCGTACTGATTCATAGCGTGTACTTTGTGACTTAATCTGTTAAAAGGCTTTCCACGGTGGTGTCTTATTTTTCGAAAAAAAAAAATCTTAAATGGAAGTTGTTTTATGATTTAATTTTATATGCGAAATTGAATCAATTGATGAATATGATATTTTTAAAATAAACTTTTTATTAAATTGCTATTAATTACATTAAAACATAATCAGAAGGTAACTGATTTTATTAAAATTAAATACCGTAACATTATTTAAAATTTATGTCTACACAATACTAACACAAACGCGCGGATTAAATCCTCCAGCTATCGATTAGCAATCTTGTGAATATTTCATTAAAGTCGCGGTCGTAAAACGGCATTAACGCCATTTATATCGGCAATAAGGGAGAAAACTTCACCGGCGGACGTTTGTCCGTCGAATAAACAATAAACTAATGGGGGCGTCATCCCCTAGGTCCTAGGACAAAAACAGTAAATTCCTCCCTGCTCGCGACCGATCCGAAATCGCGGTCGTTAACGAGTTTACTGCTTTCACATCATCGGGCGCTCCCGGGGGCCTCAGAAGAGAGCCTCCGCCCCTGTCATCAGGTCCCGATGAATATTTGATTTGGCTTTTATTAATCACGATTTACCGGCTGGCGTTGTTAATTGCCGTATAAAAAACTTATTATCGCCAATAAACGGACGATTGCATTGTAAAAATGACGACGGGGAACGGGTTAAGTCTAACCGGGCGCCGGGTTTACGGCCATAAGCGATATTTTACATTTTTAACGCGGTTTTAACACCGGCCCGTTGAAATAATAAAAATAAATGTGTCGGATTAATTTACGAATAACTAGAGGCAAGTTTTTTATGGTGTTCTGCAATATTAGTAGATTGGCATGATTCAAAATTTTATATTTTATTTTTACTTACCTAATTGTGACGTTAAGGACAAGATTTTAGTTTTCGTAAAGGTCTTTTAAAATACCGTTTTCACTGACTATTTTCCATTAATGTGTAGAAAAATCCATGATTTAATTTTTTTTATGCACTGACTTTTACTGAAAAAAATCAAGTGTGTTTTTCACTAAAAAACTTACTAATCAGAAATATAGGTAATTCGTCTCTACAGATTAAAATCCTGATTCTGTGAGACGTGTTTAAGTATTTTTTTCTTAAAATTTCTATAAACATTTGTATACTCTCATTTTCTAAACGCGGTTTAGCTCTTGTGTTGTAAAAATACCGTCGATTTTTCTTTTTTAATTATTTTGATTTTTTTTAAGCCAACATTGCGAACAAAGGAATCGCTGCTTATTAAATAAAGGTTAAGATAATTCAATTGAGTCGTATCTGATACATCAGAAGTATCAATTATAAAATTTATAACTCAGACTAAACTGACTTTTCTTATTCTTGTTACAAAAAATATATGATAAAAAGTCAAAAGTATCTTATCGTAGTTTATCTATAAAAAATAACTCTAATAAAATTTCAATTATTAATCCGCCTTTTTCTCTATGAATACAAAGTTAAAATCTTTGTTAAGTTATACAATATACATAATGTCAGAGAGGAAAACTTTTAATTTGATCGATAATTTTTAATTCAATTGCTGATTTTCCGGTTTGATAAAAGTTTGCACAGGGGAGAAGAATTGTTCCGAAACACCGAAGTTTTAATATTCCAAAAATATTCTAACGCGATCACTTGAATACATTTTATTAATCTCAAATTAGTTACTTGAAAGAATAAATTTTTAATATTATTATCTTTATTGTACTATCATTGTTTTGTAAATATCCCATTATAGCGTAAGCTCTTGATTTTTTTACCGTACACTATTTTGCAATAATCACCACAGTGCGACACAACAGCTTCTCGTTAATTAATTTTGTCTATTGTACGTATTTTTCAGTCTCGGCAGAACTTTCGTATCATGAAATGGAATTAAAAAAGAGAGGAAAGTAAATAAACCGAATGGAAGACGAGCTGTGTGAATGAATGAAGTTTTTTTCGCACTCCATTCAGCCGGCAGACGATAAATTTGCGCCGAGATTCTGTTATTCAAATTAATTTCATACTGTGTAACTTGTTTCTATTGCGAGTGCTCGAATGGAAATTTGCACCTGCTATGGCAAGAAAAGCAATTTAATTAGTCAAATCCTTCAGTGCGCACCGATTTTCAAAAGGTTTTAATCGGTATAGTTTCGAACCGGTTTCATAACGCGAACAAATAATATAATTATAAACATACGCGAATTTACTGTTTGAGAGTTATTTGAGCATAAAGTTTAAATTGAATTCGAAACTATTATATGTATATATATATATATGGGAAATGCAATAAAATGTAATGATCGCTTCTCTGACCAAATTGTTAACATTTAACGTTTAATGAATATGAAAATTAATCATGAGAATGCCAAGCGACTGATGGAGATGTTTGTAATATAAATTATAAGATATAAATAATATTACATATTTTAAATTATATTTTTAAAAATTACGTATTTTCTAAATAAATACAGGAATGTTTTGCTACAAAATAAATGATTTACTAGAATTGATTAATGAAGTATAGATTATATAATATATCATTTACAATAATTTGATACCAATAATAATGAATATTTTTTCATATTATAACGTATTAAATTTAGTGCTTTTTATTAATTATAAAGTTAAAGCAACACTCGATTGTATACCTAATAATAACCTGTTTTATATTCCTAAAATATAACTTAATCGATTTTTAACAAAAAATACTGCAGATGTATATTTACCGATATTTTTGTATAACTTTCCTTCAATGCTTTAAACTTTTAATTTGATTTTTATCAACGTCGTCGACTTTTCTCTTAAAGAATTTTGCTTAAATTTTTTATTATAAAATAACATTGTTTTCATACATTATGTAACAATCCGTGCTTTGTACTTACAAGACAGATTAAGCAAATATTCTACTATGTTTAAATTGAAATGGTAATTTTAATTACAATTTTAGGGTAGTGCAAAACTTTATCGAAGCTTGATAATAAAAATACAGAATTAATTATTATTATAAAAATAGTACGCATATTCGTATGTAACATTATTTATATTTAATGTAATGTTTATTGGTTTATGTAAATTAATGTAGATATACTACTAAGCATAAACATTTACATCAATTTATAACGCGTGTGTGTGGTCTGCCGTTAAAAAAGCTCTACGTATATTATTTATAGACAAGTTAAACCGTCGTGAAAGCTCGCAGCTTTTACATTATGCGGATTTACTAGTGTGTAAAAATAAAATATACACGTGTAAAAAAGACACGCACACAGCGCCGGGATCTTAGGGCTGGGCCGACGAAAGAAACTTGTCGCCGGGCTTAACCGCCGATGTTGCGTGTTACAAAAAAAGTAAAACGCGCGGAAAGCCCGGGGAAAGTCTGGGTTAAAAAGCGAAAACAAAGGATCAGCCGATCGCGTCCGGGTGAAAATTGCGTTAACGGTGGAGGTTTAAAAAACCGCTTTGTCGTTTTTTTTGGGGGCGCAAAAAAATAGGAAAACACACACCCTTAACTCGGCATTACGGCCGTGGGGTTAAAACGGCCCGGTGTGTGTACACAACCGGATTTAGCGCAGTGATGTGAAATTGTAATCGAATTCGGCTGTGGTTAAAATATGACCGTCGACAAGGACGCGTGGTTATATCGACGAGCTTAAACGAAAATATTATTTTTTAAAGTGTATTATGGTTACATAAAATAAAGCTTAATAAGGTTTTTAATGAATATTTATTTTGCCGATAAACTATTGTCTTATTATCTTTAAATGGATAATAATTTTGGTTACAGTAAATTAATGCAAGTTTTGAGACAAAAACCCTTTCGAACTGTGGTCGCCACAATACTAAAAAAATATTTCTTCAAAAACCTATTACGGTAGATTTACTTTGCTATCTCGTCTTAAGATTTTTATAAAATAATAATATTAGTATTAATAGTAATAAATTAATATTATATTTTATTTTTATTACAACTCTGATCATGATTACTTGACAGACCAATGAGCTATAATTATACCTTAAAATAATAATAAAAAAAAGAAACAATTTTAATGCACATCTTATATTGTATATAAAAGCATTGTTCCAAGCATATTTTTTCTAGTACTATTACCAAAGCTAGTTTAAAGTTAGATGTTTTAATCTAACCTTTTCGTTTGCCAGCGCGTCTGATATTTAATCAAAAAATAATCAGTGCTTTTCTGTTTTTAATTTTATTTTAAAAAAATATAAAAAATCACCATTAAAACATATTATATAATATACAGTGATCTAAATTAATCTCTAAACTATTATGATCGTAATATAAAGATAAATAGATAGACGATAGACTAGTGGTTTAAATTGGTGATTATTACCAAAAAAGCTTGGGTTTAAATCTTATGTGCATCTGAGTGCTTTTTTTTAATTTAAATCGTTTCTAAAAGATCAGAATATATTAATTTTGATTTATTATAACAGATAAGTGTTCCTATTTAACACTCATTTCGCGAATTATTATCGCAAAAAATGATTAAAACCGAGCTTAGTCGTAAATATAAAGTATTAAAAATGACACAAAAAAGAATATCAATGCTTAAATAAACTCACAACCTAAATTCGTAGCATTTATATTAATATATATTTTTGTTATACCATAATAAAATTGGTATATAATAAATAAAACTGATTTTTGAAGCTTATATTGACAAGTATTTATGCAAAAATCATATGACGAGCTTCGCGTTGAACGGGTTAAATATATTATAAATAAAAAATGATATTATATTATGAATTCCTTATTTTTCATTATTAATTTCGATTCGTATTTCTTATATTTTCAGGCGTTCTTAGAGATGGCAGACGAATCGTCGGCCGTAGCAATGGTCACGTACTTCAGCGGTTGCATGGCCCAACTACGTGGTCGGGCAGTTTACGTCCAGTTTTCTAACCACAGAGAACTCAAGACCGACCAGACGCATAGCAATGCAGTAAGTGCACTCAAAATATTGACAAAATACACCCATTTATCCAACATCTTCCAAGGAAGATCCTCCAACAATACGTATCGTATATATATATATATATAGTTTCTGGAATTCTGTCTAATTCGCTCGAACCGCGCGCACAATGAGACACACCATTAAGTATAAGATGCGTTTAATCACGTGAAATACGTTAATATTCTGTCTTGTGAGATTGCGAACTGGAAATTCAACGGGTTTTGAAGAGCAGACATCAAAGAAATCGTACCTGAGATCGCGTACTTCATAGTAATGAACGTCCTCGTTACCCACTTTCATATATCGTTATTTACGATGTACAAAAACCTATAAAGGCAAAATCTTCAATTTAATTAAATATAATTAGAACAAACTCGAGATATTTAATTTCATATTTATTTAATAAAAGTACCGAGTATCGCGTCACATAGCAAATCCTTTAATATGAGGATTTATACTTGTATTTTATATTGTGTTGCCAAACAATAAACGTTTACACTCGTTTAATTCGACTTGCAAAATCTCGGGAATGTATCGAATGCTTAAACGAGTGGAGAATAACAATCTCCTTTGAACCTAATAATAATTACCAACAACGGTAAAGAAGAAGATTGTTTTTGTTAGCGTCTTACAAAGGAAGTGCTTTATAATATGCACGGGCACAATTATATAAAGCAGGGCGCGTTTATCTCATGCGAATACATTTTATAATACACGTATATGTTTATGTGGTGGATTAAGAAGTACATATACACAAACATAAAAGTATTTTTTTATAAAATATAATATAATATACATAAAAAAAATCTCCTGGATAAACACAACAGAATGCCTTGTTCTATATTTATATATATAAAGCTCTCCATCTTATATACATAGATGGTTATATAAAACAGCTTCTAAGGCTATTTCTGCTTTCATAAAACGACTCAAGGATATAGATTTGCCTTGGTTATTTATATTGATTATCGTGCATATCGTATGTATTGCGTTTATTTGTTTTATTCGATATTGTCATATGTATGTATTATACACAGTAGATATAGATTTCACCTATTTTCGACGTTATCTTCAATTTGTGCGATATGGTAGCCGCTTGTGCAACGCGATACGATCAATTGTAATATTAATAACAAAATAGGGAAACAACAATTCGCATGAAACTCAGACGCAAATAATATTCATTATTCTGCTATTTTATCTGTAAATAGATATTTTCACAAAAATATCATATATACAATAGATAGCTAGTCAATCTCTAATATATTAATAAAGCTATAATATTAAATATTGTATTACCTGATGATTATTTTGCATGTGATAAAAAAACTAGATTTTTAATTTGTTCTTTCTGAGAATTTAATCATTATGGTAAAAAACTTTTTATTTAAGCAGCTTATTCAAACATTTTTAAAAACAATTTATATAACAATACCAAATTTTTAAAATAAATTTCGTTATAAAACCCATCGTTTAAAATACGTTATGTGCTGGTCTTTGTTACTAGAGCTTTTACCATCAGAGTATATTTTTATACTGATGATTCAGTATTTTTGAAAACTGTTACCAAAATATATTTTAAATTATGATAAGAGGAAAAAATATTATTCATAATACAAATATATTTCAACTTCACATTTTCCCTGGTAAAAAAATACTTCTTTTTCAACACTCTTGAGCGAAATAGTTATAAACTGTTCTTAATTTATTTTAATGCATTTCAAACACCTATACTATTTGCTACATAAAATTATAGATTTTTATTTATATTTTCGAGTATTGCTTTATATGTATCTTTTTTAAAAAACTGTCGTAGTTTAATCACAATATATATTTTAAATGCCCAAGAATAGACTCAATAATCATTTAGTTTTTTTCCAAATAAAATTGAATACATAGTAACTTTACAGTATTTATTTAAATGAAACTATTATATTTTCTATATATAAACTGTATCAAATTGGGTGTATATATTTTAACTTGGCAGGTGTACTTTTAAATAGAGAAATTGCCACATTTTTCTTTGTTACTTTTGTCAGGCATAAAGCGTTGCTGCAAAAATGTGACGTCAAAAGAATCAACGCTGAAGGCTTCACGGGAGAGAGGAAGAGAGGATCTCCGGCTCGGTTAAACCCGGCTGGGATATGTTTTCATAAGCGACAAAGCTTCCTCCTGGCGGGAGACCCTCCGCCGTTTGACACCTTTGTTTACAGAGCTTTGTCCCGCGTGAGGATCCTAGAACAAAATGCATTTACAAGTTTTGAACTAAAGGCTTAGCGAAAAGCCCGACCATATTGCGCTTTATCCCTTTGTTTATGTGTTTAATTTCTGTGTGCTGTTTTTTTAATGAATTTTCGATCGTCGGGATTATGTTAGACAATTCGATTAAAATAAAACCCTGAATGGACACAATATAAAATATATTACAATGTAAAATACATTTTATCCCGCACCCTAACAGGTTTATAATTGAAGCCTTGTTTACCATTAATTTTTTGGTTCTGTTTATTGCGTATCCTCTTACAATCTTCATCGTACATTTCTCTGAAAATGGTATTATATTAAAGATAAGTTCTTACGCTGTGTATTAAAGGTTACTTTGTATAATAATAACAATAAGTATTAGATGCCTTTTGTAAAATGGTTTAATAAATAGGTAACAATACAAATAATTCTATATCAATTAATAAGTTTTGAAGCTTATAAAATGTTTTTAATATATTTTTTTTGTGGAAATCAAACAGTTTAAATCAGTAGTAGTACATATAAATATTTTCAAAACTTTTAATAATAATATATTGCAGTACCACAATTTGAATAATATTTTTTCAACCTGCTGCTAGAATCTTAGAGGCAGTAATGCTGATCTATGATAGATCATGATAAAGTTTATAGAACTAAATATTGTAGAAAGACAATCGTATTTATTTATTTTTTAAAGTTAAACACATCTCATATAAAGATTCTGTTGCCATTATCCCGTTATCAATCTTCAATAGATAATTCGGCTATTTACTTTTGTCTTAATTCTCTTTTAGGTGTTGTAAAATATATAAAAGTCTTAGTCTTAAAAAAATAATTGGAAAACATATTTTCGTTGTAAATTTTATGGGCGTTTGATTCTTAAAGCGTTGTTGTAATGTAATAAGATTTGTTTTGTTAAATTCTGGATCATATTTTATCAATAATATATCGTAATATGTCTAAAGGACATAGTAGTAATTGCTTCTTAAAATTCCATGATCGTCCTATAAATATAAAGGCACGTTCTTGCTTACTAATGGAACAGCTTTCAACTTGTGTGCATTTTGGACTCCAATTGTTAATCGGCAACTCCCTGGTAACAAATTGACAATAAAAAATATATGTTAGACTGAATCTTAGCTAAAAAAATCCCTTGAAATTTGATATTGTTTCCATTTTTAGTTCAAAACACAGTCCTGTTTTTTTATGACCCAACGTAAAATCATGCACTTTAATAATATTTTTTACAGTAACTGTCGTTATGGCGCGTATTCAATGAATTTTCTGCTTATTTTGCCACTACTACTTTTCAAAAATTTAGTAAAATAAATATTTTCACAATTTTAATATTTATCCATTTTCTAAAAATACCAAGACATAATTTATAATCAAACTACATTTTTATGGGACGCTTACTAATGTTTTTACTATAAAATAAAAATAGTTAATTCTCGACAACACCATTCAAGTAACTACTGAATCCTTTGCCTATCTCACAAAATAACGTGAAATGATATGAGAGTAAACTAACCATTTGGGATCAGTGGTATAACCTGAAAGACCTAAATTTAAATCCCATATGTATGGTGTCTGAAAAAATAAAATTAGTGATTATTATATATGTAAATATAATTCAATTCTTATTCTCATTTGAACCTTATGTTTTTTTTATCGTGTCTAAGAGATTGGACTTAGTGATTATTATTCATGATGAATAAGTAGTGCATAGTCTATTGATTGCAAGCTGTAATAATTTTTTTTAATTAGTAAAACAGATGTCATTGCTTTATATTTTTTTGTCTGGTATCTCACTACTTAATTGTTAGTTTTAATTATAACGCATTGAGCTAAAACATTTGCAATAAATAAATTAATAACAAGATAATTTCATGGTACGACGTTTGGATTTCTGATTAATTTATGTAATATTTAACATTGTGCTTTAACGTGTATTTTAAAATTCAAGGCAAACTATAAATTTAAGACTATCCTGCAATAAGTTAATAAAAAAATTATAACTACGCGTATTGGCTTCACAATAATTTTTCATGAAAACTTAAAAAAAAAAACAAATTGGAATTTTATTAAGCACAAGTCGTATTTTCTAGAACTTCATTGCTAAATTTCTTAAATGAAAAATATATGAATAAATAAAGCCAACATATTATTTTACTAAATTTAGTAATAAACACATATATAATTTATTGTATTGAAAAATAATCTAATCTAGTATCTAAATATTTTTTTAATGTTTTATATTTTTTTTATGTGACTTATTTAAATAATTTAATATAAATAGACTTCTTAATGACATTTAAAATACAATAATCAACGGGGAAAAAAATCAAAACATCCTTTTATATCTGACAATTTAATTACAAAAACAAATTTCTCAATTAGTTACCGACAGCTTGTTTTTCTTTCTTTCTTCAAAAAGCATTACAAATTGGAATCACCCTTGTTTTTCGATGATACAAAATGAAAATAACACAGCCCTTTCTTATCGATTCATGTTATTTATTACCAGAAATCGGTTTAATTAAACGTTGAAAATTAATTGGTACTGTCGCGCCTGCTAGTGGCCCGGGGGATATTTTCGTCGAGAAGCCCTTCTAAATCTTCTTGTTCGTCTTCTTTTACAGAGGACCTCGAACACACCGAAATATGGAGCCTTAACATTTTTACGAGTCGAGGCACGCGGGGCGCGAATAAAATTTCCGTTTCGCGGGATTAGACGACACATTTTAACTGTTTTCTGCGAAATATTACGGGACACCGGAGGCCGCGGTTAATCGCCGACGAAAGGGCTAATTGGCGAAAGAACGTGGCAGCAAAGGGTTAAAATGCGCCGACAAAACGTCAATTTCGGATTTACGACTTTGTTAGGTGTAATTCGAAACCCTTCGCAATGTCTCTTTAAAATTCCTGCCAAAAAGTTGAGCTCTGTCTTACCTACGTATAACATATAAACGCATGTATTATATATTATAATTAGATTATTTATGTACATTTGTATCCTTTTGGTAATTCGTTTAAGCTGAACGAGACAATCATTTTGTGCGATTATTATCCCGGAAGAATATGAAAGCTTTTATAATTGAAAAAAAAAATATACGCTCGCATCTATTCATATACTCGTATAAAAACGACACGTCAGCAAAATTGAAAAAATGTTCTACGTTGTATTTTATAAAGAAGACGTAAATCCTTTGTGTATTATTTTTTATTATCTGTTTTTTATGTTGTTTTAAAACTTATTAATCTAATTTATTACACATTTATCCATGTCCCTTGAGCACTCGATTCCTTAACATATTTATGAGATTTTTGTGACATAAAATAATACATATTCGATTTTTGACTTGCAATCAAGAACTTTTATAAGCTTAAATAAATGTTTTTTTAATAATTTTAGCATTTGATAAAATAATATAATATTGATTGTAAAAAACTACAAATATAGTATACTTTCGAATACTTCAAAAACAATTTTATACTATTTTTTCATATATTATACATACCGGTCTATCCTATAATCAGAATAATACCAACCATAAAAACTCTGGATGAGGATTTAATTTCTTCCTTGCTCAAAAAAATAAATAAAATAATACACAAAAGTAACGCAGCATCTTTACGACTTAATCCGCAGCCCATTATATACACATCTACAAAACACACATACATATTCGTATGTACACACACGCATAAAAATACACACCAGCATTGTCGACGTAATGAATTTTACGCGAACGCTTAGTTTATTCGGTTTTAATTAAATTGCCTCAATTATAAGCGCGCGGAGGAGAGGAAGGGCTCTGCAATATTTTCATACGCCTCCCTTAAAGTGTTCTCAAACGAATTGTTCTCCAAAGACTGTGTGTACATTGTCGCCCTTATCCGTCCAATCGCCGCGAGAATTACTCTCTAAGGACTTAACCCCGGAGCGCCTAATAAAATATCGTTTTTAACTATGCGCGCATCCACAAAAAAGGTTATTTTAATCCACTCCGGCTAGGTGGTTAGATTCGAACCGCCCACTCCCCTAAGGGTAGGTCTCATTACTAATTCAATACCACCCCCGCCACTGGCGAATGTCCCGAACAACCTTTTTTTCACCATGTTGGTAACACCACTTCTATTAATCCATCGAGCGTCGTTTAATCTGGCATTCCATTTCACCTGCAAAGACTGCAGATGTTGCCTGACTCTTAAAAATAAATAATAAAATACGAAGCAGATTCTATTTGTGTTATCAGTGTTATTTTTAAACGTGAATTCTTAAGGGTATGTCAAACCTCAGAATAATATTATATACTATAAGGTTATAGGTACAAAAATCTTTGTATTATTCAATGTTAATATAAAAATATACGGCAAACCTGAATTGGTCCAGTCATATTAACTCTTAATATATCAAAAAACTTATTTCCCAAGAAAATGTTTATATATTCTATAAGAAAAGGGTGACTTTTTTGATATTAAATTAATAATATAATATAAATAAATATGATTATATAATATAGAAGTTTCACGACAAAAGCTCCACTGACTTTTGGTCTAACGAATATACGTCCACGAAAAAACACTGATATATATGTATATTAAAATATAATTGAATATTAGAATTTTTTTTTAATAATCTATACATATTTGATTTTATATATTAAACATGTATCCATCGTTATGATTGAACCTCCATCCATATTATATAACGTACATATCGCATTATCCGCGCTAGCTAGCAGTCATATGTTAAATCCCCCTGGAGCGAATCCATCTTCGGCGATTAATTGCGGATGCTGCCCTTACCCGAAAAAAAGAAAATAAATAAAATTCTCGTAGCAACGGTAGCGAGTGACTCGGATTCGGCTTTCTGACTCTGAAAAATAATCGACGATAGGCTTTCGTTATTTTTCTTCCGATGGATTTCGGCCATTGTTGGCCTCGCGTGTGTGCACATATTAATATATAATAAACCCAGAAAGAAAAATCCCCCCTCTTTGATCTTGCCCCCGTCTTTCTTCTGTAGATTGTTACCTTTCTTGGGAACCCCTGACAGCCAGACGTTACCGATAGCGACAGCTTCCTGCTCTGATCTGATTCTTTCCGATCCTTACCTAAAAATTGTTTTTATTTCTTCCGCTCGGATAGAAACGTCTCTCGCGCTCGTTGAGTTGGAACAGATCGACAAAAAATTGAAAAAAGGATACAATCAAAGGCACAACAAACTATAATATAACATTTTTGTGAAACTGAATTTATACTATTGTATATGTAATGAGACGCGAACAAAAATCGATACTACAATATATCATCATATACACACAGAAACTTTGATACCAATAATATTTTATTGATGTTCTCGAACTATCTAAAAGGTTCTAAATTATAGATCTTGAGTCAAGAATGCTAGGAACTAGAGCGTTATATACACGAATAACTAATGGTTCGTCTAAATAAAACGCGTTCCTCATAACTTGACGGCGCGATTTTATTGCTTTTGACGTGGATTTTTGCCTTCTGAGAAAGGATAATTATTTTTTGCGCTCTCCTATTGGTTGAAATTCGGTTTAGATATGCTTTCTTCATTCGTTTCGATTCCCACTTATTTATAAAAAGTCCTAATATGAAAGCTAGATAACCAAGATTTTTCACTACGACGACGAAAACACGATTTTATTGCTTTTGTCGTGGATTCTATACAGCGTTTCTTTCGTTTTTTTTATAGATGATTTATTTATTAGAAAATCGTCTGTTTTTGCCAGCAGAATCGATTTTTGCCAGCAGAAAACTGCGTCTTTTATACTCAAATAAAATATTTCCTATCTCGTTTCGCAATAGATTGTGCTTTTTCTGTCGTAGTTACAACTTCACTTGTGAATTTTCAGCATTTTTATTTACCCTGGATGTACAATAGAATCGTCTTAAATATTAGAAACAGTAAAATAATATTCTGCAGTAGAAAAATATTTTATCCGCCGCATTTCTTATGCTAACGCCCTTTGTCACGCACATTCCTCTTTTTCAGCAAATTTTCCATCAACTCCAAGTAAGTCCGTTCTGTGACGCTATCGTTACAAATAGTTCTTATCTTATATTTTCATTAACTGAAGTGCATCTGCGCGTGCAATGTCAACTTGGTTCTCTCAATTGTTTTTAAACATCTACTTCGTAAACATCTTGGGGTTTTTGGCATATTTTTGCAGGTCCCTCCAAAGTTGATACAAGTTTAAAAGTTTTCTCACACACTTAGGTAAAGATTTCTTGGATAATCTAGCCTTTTTCTAAAATATAACACATTCACGAATGGCGAGATTTGCGATTTCACTGACTGTTACTTTAACCTAATAGCACTGCAAGAACTTGCTGGTTTAACGGAAGTTTGTACCCCAATATTTTGTGACACAAGTCCCCTATTAAAAATATATGTTTTTTCGGACTTTGTAATTCCACGGACATTGTTCTTCTTATAACTGTGCAAGTCTTAATATGTTTAACGAGTTAACGCAGTTCAAACAATAATACACTTAATTTCTGAGTGTTTTAACATAAAACGAAAAAATTGAGTGGGTATGCATCAAAAAAAAATATGTTGAAAAATAATGGAAACCCTAAAACAGGCGGTCCTCGACTTTCGCACATAATTGGTTCCTGAAAATGTGTGCGAATGTTGTATGTTCGAAAGTAGTTCAACTAAAAAAAATTGAAATTGTGTGTATTTTAAAATATTTATTTATTAAGTAAATATAAGATGTTTAAGAGGCGTTTAAGAGACATGTTTATGTGGGGTTTGCGGGTGTTTCCTTTGAAAAGTTATCAAGAGTTTGTTTCCACTATCCTTTTTATTTTCTTCATATAGTATTTTATAACATGCCATGTCTTTATTGATCGCTCTACGCACTCGAGATATGCATTCTCCATTGGGATCACAATCTTCCATAATATTTAAAAAATTGTCAAGATGCGTGAAGGCTTGATTCATATTTTTCATTGTTAAAGATTTTTCCAAAATAATATGTCTCATCTACATTAAATATTCGGCTAGAGGAATATTCTCCATCTTTAATAATTATGGATAATTTAGAAATAAATTCTTTTGCAGTATCTTTATCCACATCATCCGATTCTCCAGTAAATTTAATATTATGAAAAGAATACCTCATTTTAAAATTATAAAACCAACCGTTACTTGCTTGAAAAACCGTGTTAAAATCTTTTTTTAATCTATCCTTCCAATCTTTGTGCAAACAAAGAGCTTTTTCTTGAATAATTTAAATACTTTTGGGACATCTTTTTGATGTTGGTCATCGATCCATAATAACAAAGATTTTTCCATTTTATCCATGTTTTTTTTCGCCGTGTTTTTTTGGAAACATATCCTTAAAGATTGTGGAAATATATCTTTAATTTCCACAATTTTGAACGTATTCGTAAATTATATTTTTATTTTGTAAAATTGAAGCAAAAGATTCACCGCTATCAGAACGTCTAATAATTTACATCTTTGTCTCTAATCGTGTGAAGTTTACGAGTCCTTGATTTCTTTTTGTTCGTATCAATACTGAAGTTTTTCAGTTTCTCACTCATGTCATTTAAAAAAAAATGTTTTTATTTAAGTTTCACCTTTAGTCACAAAATCAATGATTTTTTTTTATTTTTAATTGTGTAGTGGACAGTTATGATTTTCAAAAATCTCTAAAACTAAATTTTGTAAATACCATTCCGTCATTAGAATTTTATCAAATCTCTAAAAATACATTATAAGTTCTGCTTTTATTGTATTATAAGATAATATTTTTTTTATAAGCATATTTTTTTATTGGTTTTTATTATATATAAATAAAAATTGCAGCTAATAAATTCTATACAACAAATAAAACTATTTGTTTAATCGCAGTAAATTGTAGTTACGTTTTGAGATACGTACCAAATTAACCTCATATCCAATTTGTTGCCAGCTTTTAGGATGAATGGTTTCGGCTGAATTTACAACATTGAAACGTATCAATCATTTCAAAAGCTCCCTTATACAATATACTTTTATTCAACTACGCAGAGTAGTTACTTAATTAATAGATTTTCCATGAAAGCCTAAAACAAACATTTTGTGTTGTATTGTATGCAATATCATATATTCACCGATCAAATAATAATTTGTAACGCAGATCGCGCGTGCGCTAATGACGTTTAATTATGTAATCATTTAATTCGCCGAGTATCAGTCACATAGTGTATTTGCATGTGTGTTCTTTATGTGTGTGTATACATAGATGTTCAGAATTCCGAAATTACATAATTGGCTCATGAAATATGTAGGTATAATGAAGCAGAATTTCCTCCCATTATTGTTGGGGTGGATGAGGGGTCGGTCGTACGACACGTTAAATTACAAAAGCCTAATGGGCTCCTAATAATGTTTTGTTCCGCACAACGTGTGCTTTATCCTTCCAAACCCCATACCCCTATTCCACCTGTTCTTCTATAATACTTCGCCGAAAGGATTATTTTCGTTTTGCTACGTTGTGTGTATCCTTCAGGCTTTCGTATGAAAATGATTCTGCAGTCAATGAATTTTTGTTAATATTATTTTGTAACTCTGAAACTATTATATAATATATACAATTCCGCCTCGCTTTTATATCCTTGCGTGTACATAGGAATTTTTCATGTTGATTTATTATCATTTTTAATTTCTGGTCTTTCAGTCGGCTTCCGCCCAAGCCGCTTTACAAGCCGCACAAGCGTTGACCCCAGGAGCAACCGGAACCACCCCAGCCACCAACGGAGGTTTACCCTCAGCTCCTGCTGACATCCAAGGAGGACCCAATACAGTCCTGCGTGTCATCATAGAGCACATGCTGTATCCCATCGTGTTGGACGTCCTACACACGATATTCCAGCGTTACGGAAAGGTCCTCAAAATCGTCACGTTCACTAAAAACAGTAAGTAAAATTGATTTTTAATTATCTATTTTATTTTATATATTATGTGTCGCGAATTGGGTCGTATAATTCAAAACCTACATCAAAGTGTTGTTTTGTGTTTATATATAATATATTAAACATTCTTGAAAGGTGTTAATCAAACAATAAACAAAACGAAATAATTAATCACTAAACATGTTACGAAATAATAAATGATGCTTTCAAAAGCAGCTTAGATAAACATCGACTTATAATCAGTTTGTTTGATTACGATTGTGATGCGTTTAAAAGTAGATAAATTTATAAAGCCTTTTCAATCTTTTAAACTCATCAAACTTTATTAATCTTCTATATTTTTTCAACGCTAAGCTCATCCCAAAGCACTCTGCGTGATTAACAAGTTGCGGTCAAACCTACGTAGAAGCAATAGATTAACCATTCGCCGAGCTCGGAAACTTGGCTGTACATTATGCGTGAAGTTCCCGTCTTATATGGATGTTCGTGGGTGGAGAGAGTATTAGCAAAGTTTGGTCATAAAGATGCATCACGCCGAAGCTTGTCCGTATCAGGCATTACCTTACCTAGATTGTTGCAACCACCTGCTCTCTTCTCTCAATCTCTCTTCATCCCCTTGCTGTCGATACTTTGATTATTAGAATATGGTATCAGATTTCTTTTTTTGTTGTCGTCGGTTTCCGCGCTCTTTCGCAAAGTTGGTTCATAGCTTGAGTTCAACGGTTGCATGTCGCCGGGGCGGACCATCCAAAAGCGGTGGGAAGTTTCCAGTAACCGTGTATTATGAACGTATCGCGTTAAATTTACTTCCGACACGACAAGTAGTAAGTAGCGCGCCAAGTCCCGGGCTTAATACTTGCTCTAATTTACCGTTCTTGGCAGCGATTTACCCATGTGCAAAACTACCGCGTTGTTTCCTTCCTTCCGGGCCAGAGTCCCTCTATATAAATTGCAGCTATGTTCAATTAGCTATATTATTCAATTACAGATTCCATTCGTGTATGATATATAATACGAGGAATATATAAAAAATGACAGGGGGATGGACAGGTAGACATTTGGCCAAAAAAATGCATGTCATTTATTGAAATATCATGAATTTAAATGAAATCAAAATATTAATAAAAACAACTACTGAGCGACTACTAACATTCTCCCTCCCCCACCCCTGAAAAATCTGAAATGACATCTTTGATTCTAAACCAGAAATTCTCGCGTTATCCCCTCAAAGAAAGTAATAATAAAAAACAGTCTCGAATCTATCACAAAAATATTTTTTAAAATATGTAATTTTAGTAAAATTATTCCGGAATATATTTTCATAGCTAAATATATATTTTGACCAGTGAAAATATAATTTATCTGGCAGATGCTAGTAAATTATATAATTGAACTTGATGTTCTTCCTGTGAAATCAATTTAGATCATCGATACGTAATCGTTATCAGCGGGAATGACGAAAATGAAAAATTATTTTTTAGGGGGCGTAGCCTTAGGGGTGGTTGACCTCGCGGCCAATGAAACTCTTCGGTTAATCCTATTAGTTTGTTTATTAAGTTATAATTACAATTTTGACTATGGACGTTTCTCGCGATGAAGATGTGCAGGTGATGATGTCTCAGGGCTCTGTGGCTGCGTGTGGCGAGTGTCAGGTGTGATCTTCAGGTCCGTCGGTGAGAGCGCGTGGCTGGTTTCTCTGGATGGCTGCTGGTAGATCTTGGCTCTCTGGTCGTCTGCGTCGCTGGGTTTGCTGTCTGGGCCGTCTCTTGTCTCGTATCTCGGACCGTCTGCCTTCTCCTCATCGGAGTCCGGGCTTATATCCTTTAGGGGGATGCACGCTAACTGGCCAATCGCGATTGTGCATCGATCTCCTAGTTAATCGCTGCAGTGATTTCATAGAATTCGAGAAATCGGATGTGTATTTCCGAATGCGAATTTTTTGCTTTGCTCCAGACTTTCGAATTCTTCAGAAAGGGTTTGCATTGTGGTGATTGATCAAGTCCGTAATGTTTTATCACAAAAAGGATTCTCTTAACGACCTGTGTTGTGTATAGTCAAAAGAAATCCCTCTTGTGCCATGATGTTTGTCTCATTGTTAATGAATGAACGTTTTTTGTCACGGTCATTAACAATGATAAAATCGCTTTTTTAAATGTGCCTATATGTGTGGTCGCCACAATTTATTGTAAACTTTCATTGCAACATGTGACTGGCTCAGACATACCAAAGAAACTAGACAACAGAAGCAGTGTTAGTTGCATAAAGCTATGCACGACCTCCTACCTAGGCTGTTGCTAGTGACAGTTGTAGTCACAAGGAACACATAATGTATTTTATTACGATATTTATTTGTGATATTATGAAAATCTAGAAATACTTAATCTATTGTGATGAATCAAAAGTATAATTAAAAAATAATCACTTATTCTGATCTACCAGACACGATATAAATTTAAGAAAACTAGGTGTCCATATGCGATTTTCATCTAGGTTTTTTTAGGTATCCGACTATCTATGCGTATTTATTGCTTATGATTCTTGATTTTTATCTCGACTCAAAACATTTTTTTTAAATTAGTTAATTAGTGTGGAATAGTTTATAAATAAAAATATTGTATACACTTTTGTGTTTATTTTTCTTTAATGTTCCATTTTGCTTCCCTATTTATGTATTACGTGATCTTAAAATATATTATGTAAAATACATACATACAAAGTAAAGCTATTCATAAAATATAATAACAGAGCTTTTGATTTCAACATGAAGTTGAAGCAAAGTTTGTAAGCTCCGGATTCTATTAATTATTTAAACTAATTATCGCGTTATCAAAAAGTTATAGTATTGTTCTTTATTATTTAATTATAATTAATAACTGGATACATTTTTATGTCACTACCCTAACATCCGGAACGGATTCGTATTTAATGCGGTTTGCGAGACGTTTAAGCGTTTTTTTTTCTTTCGCCTCGTTCGCCTTGCCGTTTGTCGCGTTTCACGAATTTGCATCCTCGCTCAGTACAAATATTTACACGGGCGTCGCAAAGATTCGCGCAGTACAAATAAATAATAATTCGATTATCGCACTTTAAACAAGGGGGTCTCGCAGATTTGGTACGATAACAAAGTTGGCCCGCGCTCTCACTTCATAACGGACCGCTTTCAAAGGGGTCGCAGCATGGAGGTCGGGCAAATCCTCCCAGCCGCCTCCCACCATCCCCGAGATGCACGCCGAACCGCCGGACTTGCTTCCAAAAAGTGTACCTCTCATCCGCAACAGCGGGATTATACCGAAGAATATTAATCTCGGCTTAGGGTATACAAAGATTTTGAATATTCAGAGATTTGTTAGACTTAAGTAAAAGCGGCGGAGGATTTCGACGGTAGTCCCCTCAGGGCGGTTTGCTGTTTCGGCATATAATTTCTTAAATGCATTTTTTATTTATTCGTTGGCGAGGGGATACTGCGACGCAGATATGATTCTCGGGACGAGATGAGGGAGAGACTCTTTCCTCTAATTGTGAACGAGCCTTAAGCGAACCTTAACAAATCCCCAGATCTCCTTCATTAACATTCAATTACACTTTCGCGATTACCATCTCTCGTTTTTGGCAGTAGCATTCACGCGGAAACTTCCACATTAACCCTGCGGGCCTGTTTAATATTTTTCTGATGAATTTGAACGCTAAAGAAAATTAAATCCAAAGTGAAATATTGATTGCAAAACTTTTCCAAGTACTCTAATTAGATCACTTTATAACTTAATAAGTGTTACACAATTGGATTGACGCAAAAGTTATAATAATTCAATCAAGTATCCATATATTTTTTTCTTATATTATTTTTAATTTTTATATCATTTAATAAAATAACCATGAGAAAATTACGGGTGTTTGATAGCACTTGTAGAGTATGATTTCCAAATAATTGCTATTTAGTTAACTATTCGAATAGCTATTATATTTATAAAGTTATGAAAAATCTAAAAATTAAGTAAAAATATGAATCTAGGTTCATACGTATTTTTATATTTTACGTTTAAAAATATATATTTTATAATACTAGAGCATTTAATATATTAAACTTTAAATTATTTCACATTTTTCCTCAAATTATTTCCGTAGTTGTAAAGATTATTTTAGTTTCTATTAATGTGAGCTTTTTAAGTAATTTGTCTAATTTTTCTGTCAGTATCCAGATGTTCAGCATACAGATAAATTTTCGCATGCAGATTATATTTTGTAATCAATGTTGCAAACCTGTCTGCTAAAGGTAACTCTATAAATAATTTAAATTTATAAGTTTGAAACATAGGTATATTTATCGATTATATTAAGTTACAAATATGTAGCTGTTTTTTGGCTTACGATTTATGAAAATACAGAAACATATCCAGTTTCTAAATAAATTAACTAGCTAGTCATGCTTTTGCTTATTTGTGTCCTAATTTTATATTTTTTAATATAAATTAGTATACTTTTTATAGTACAGGCGGCCCTCGACCGTCGCACATATTTGGTTCCTGAAAATGTGTGCGAATGTTGAATGTACGAAAGTCGAGGGAAGTAAAAAAAACTGAAATTGTGTGTATTTTAAAATATTTATTTATCAAGTAAATATAAGATGTTTAAGAGACACGTTTAAGTGGGGTTTGCGGGTGTTACCTTTGAAATGTTATCAAGAGTTAACTGTTTTCCACTATTCTTTTTCTTTTCTTCATATAGTATTTTATAACATGCTATGTTTTTATTGATCGCCCCACGCACTTGAGATATGCGTTCTCCATTGGGATCACAATCTTCCATAATATTTAAAAATTTGTCAAGGTACGTGAAGGCTTCATTAATGTTTTCCATTGTTAAAGAGTTTTCCAAAATAAACTTGTCTCATATTCATTAAATATTTGGCTAGAGGAATATTCTACATCTTCAATAATTTTGGATAATTAGGAAATAAATTCTTTTGCAGCATTTTTATCCGCATCAGCCGATTCTCCAGTAAATTTAATAATATGAAAAGATACCTCATTTTAAAATTGTAAAACCAACCGTTACTTGCTTGAAAAACCGTGTTAAAATATTTTTTTAATCTATCCTTCCAATCTTTGTGCAAACTAAGAGCTTTTGCCTGAATAATTGAAATACTCAGAGGGACATCTTTTTGATGTTGATCATCGATCTACGACGACAAAGATTTTTCATTTCATCTATGTTTTTTATTTGCTGTGTTTTTTTGGAAACATATCATTAAATATTGTGGAAATATATCTTTATTTTCCACAATTTTGAACGAATTCTTTAAATATATTTTTATTTTGCAAAATTGAACATATCTTAGACCTGTTTATAACATACGAACGTCCGATTGAAGCAAAAGATTCACCGCTATCAAAACGTTTTTTTTTTTAAAAAAAATAAAATTAAAAAAAATTGTTTTTTTTTTGTAAATGTGCGAAATAGCGAATTGTGCGAAAGTCGAGAGCCGCCTGTAGTACAATTTTCACTAGTTTTTGTTTGAGCAATCATATTTTATGAAATAGATCCGTCAAAAACCGTATCTTATTTTATATTTTCAATGCTATATCAAGGTTAAGCGTTGCTTTTAACTACAGCAAAAACTCATATTATTGTTCCTCTTTTTAACTGTATTTTATTTTAGGAGTGAATTTTTTATTGATAAATACTTTAAAAGTATTAATTTTATTATTACAATTTAACTTTAAGAACTCTAACTTATAGTATGTTGTTAAGAGACGATTAACGTTTTTATTATCAAAGCAGATTTTTTTTTACGATAAATGTATTTCTTGTACATAAAAATACAGATAAAGTAATACAAAAATAAAATAATATTTATTTGATATAAAATATTACTGAGTAAGAACGAATCTTGGTATAAAAAATCCTGAAACATTTTTCGTATAAGATTTTTTTTTTAAATTACCTAAAGCATTATTTACAATGAATCAGACAAAATATATTTTGCTGTATATATTTATTTATTTATTTATTCATTTAATTATAATTTTTTATTGAAATGCAGCTTACAATCATCAGATATACAAACATATTTTTTTATACTTAGCCCTATACAGCTGGTATTTCAAAACATAATTTTATAAATATTTGGTATGCCATAAATTCTTTAAATAATATAGTTCTATAAATATAAGTGATTTTTGCCTTAAATTAGATAAAAATCAAAGTTTCAAGTGCACAATGCATATTGACAATTTTCTTGATGACATCTATAGATGCCATCCGCCATCCAAATGTTAAAAACTCATTTTTTAAATGTAAATTACCATTTTAACATTCTAGTATTGTGCATTAATTTATAATGATTTAATTAGTTCGATATTTAACTATTTCGTAAAAATATTGCGTTTATTATTTATTTTACAATATATTTTCTTAAAAAGTTCTGTGCACATTAATGCATTTTTCCTTCATAGAATATCATTTAAGACATTTATGATTAAAAAAATATCGAAAATGTAAAAAATTTATAATAAACACTAATTTCTCGTAATATAATATAAAATGAGAGCCCAAAATGTTCGTTAATAAGAAAGGACAATATTTTTTTAGTTGAATTTTTAGTATAGCGTTTGTCTGTGATTTTAGATTTTTTATATTGAATATACACAAAGCTTGATATGTTTTGATAGATTTCGGCCTTGGAAGCGCTTAATTGACTGACCTTACTTATGTTTTTCAAGTATACGCTTAAATACGATTTATTAAACTTGCAATCAATACCGAGGAACTTGACCATCGTACTTTAAAATCACTATCATGTAATGTGGCTTTCGTCTGTCAATCCGTATGGCAATTGGCAATTTATAAGGTCTAGCTATAATCACATCAGCTTTCAAAGGTCATCTGCTTTTGCTTTATCAGATAATGAAAAACCCCTTAATCAGAATTGAAAATAATACTAAATCTATCGCAGTTAAGATGCAAATCTGCTGTACACATTACACGTGTTTTATATTTTTTATTATATTGCTATTACTTTCATGAATTTAATAAATAAAATAGATTATTTGTGGTTTGAATAAAAAAAATATTTTTAACTATTATTAAAGCAAAGCAATTTACATTTTTACTTGATCATGAATAAATCAAAAATATAATAGACCATTAAACAATTCGTTTTTTAAACAACCATACATTAGCGTGTCGTCCACGATATCATGTCTGGAATACCGACAAATACTTCCAATAAACTTTTCTGCATAGTTAAATACTTTGTGCTTTAAAATTATTCATTAGCGTGCTAAAATTTAGCATTAACATTTATATTTAAAAATAGGCAATACTACAATAAAACAACGCCTTCTGTATGCTACGTGCTCTAATTAAATTATGTTCATACCACCGACTCGTATATACATACTATAATGTATTACTAATAAATTAAAGATACACATAAATATATTTCACGTTACGATCAATATTCTATTTAACGACGCTTAATGCGAATACAATATTGAATGGTTTTATATTGGATAATAACACATTTTATGTTCGTTTAACGGTCGATAATGCCGTAAGAATAAATACTGAAAAAATACTGTACAGACACATTTCGGTGCGTGAGATACCAGAGTAAAGCCAGACCACGTTTTTGGTACTGAATTATTAAGCGAAAAAGGGCGAAAGGTATCGATATCTATATATTATTTTTAAAAAATGGACCGTAGGAACGCCGGTAAGATACCGTGAAATGTTTTTGTGTGTCTGTGATTTATATACGTTTCGTGTGAATGCATTAAGCGTACAAAACAATAAAAACATGAATCGATTAAGTAAATAAATAATTTGACGTGATAAAAAAACTATTTCATATCAGATAAAAATTAATAATAAATTACGTGTAATCAGTCATGTCGAATTCGGATTATTAGTTAGTAATAAAAACGAAAAGTTTGCTATTGATTTATGTATATGTATTTACATTTACTCTCACCTTTTTTTAAACAAAAATGTTCTTATTTGGAAGCGGTTCTTTCAACTCGCACGTGTTATCCAATGTAGTGTAACTTATCGGATCGATATTTTGCTTGCCATTCAAGTGTCTGTTTACCCATCTTCCATTTTCATTTTCCGATTTTCCGAAGTAAAGTTGCGAATAACTCCCGTGCGATTCTCTCCTTCCCCCCCGTCGATATTTTCACCGGGGAATGCGGTTTTAGAGTTTGACTTTGGCGACGTTTCGAAATAAGTCGCGGCCAACTTTGCCTTTGAGTCTGACATAATTATTAATACGATTAATAAACGCCCCTGCGACCGGCTTGCGTGTCTTGTTTTCCCGTTGTTGTTGCTGCTTTTTATTTTTTAACATTCCCGTATTATTTCCACTGTGACAAAGTTTCAAAGTTTCCGCTAGAGTTGACCCGTTGCGTTGAATATATAAACATGTTTGTTTTGGATTGATACGTAGCAACTACGTGCACTTAAAATATATAAAAATATCTCTTAAAATAAACTTTACTTGCTCAGTCAGTGAAACGCGAAAAAGATCTATATGATATATATTTTATTATTTAAGTTATTATTTATACCAATATAAAGATATAAATCGGATGTCAGTATCGGGCGGCAATGTTGAATGCAGCCCAAGTTCAAGTAATGAAAAGATTTTCAGCAGAAATATATAGTATTTCTTGATATAAAAATATCCTTAAAGAATTGCTGTGAATACTTTTGAAACGCGCCAATGTGTCTCAAGTGAGCACGTGTCAAACCTTGTATACGTTCTTTCACTCGAATGAGCGAAGAGAGAAGCGGCGGCAACTCCGACCTTAATGCCTTGAACTCCAAAGTAGATGTTCAAGTGTGAATGACACTTGAACCAGTGTCTATAAGGAAGTGTTGTGAGGAAGTCCAAAAACGATGCGTCTGAAGGGAAGTGTCTTCTATATCCATAGAAGATTCTGTTATCCGCCCCTTTCGGCAGGACGACCAATTACAGAAGGGTGAGAGCATAATAGGAACGGCTGTTTCAAGGGCATGGGCACGTGTTACATTTTTTTAAGCACGGATATTTTTTTTTCTGGCTTATGGCGCGTACTTAAAAACTTAAGCTGTTCAACGATTTCTCTTGGTGGTGTCCCATTTAAATAAAAAAATAATAATTCTGGTATAGGTAAAACGCTTTATTTGGTACTGAATTTATGAATCCTTCCAATCGTAAATAAAAAATATTTCAATTTATGATCCTAACAAAATGTATTTTAAAAAGAAATCTGTTCATAAATAATACATTTATATTTTTCTATTGGCTTCTATATATTTAATTCTTAATATGTTTTTTAACAATAATTAGTAAAAAAATACAATTATTGTACTGTGTTCTAGTGGCGTTTTAAATTGATTAAAGAAATTAATTTTTTATTGACTCATTGTTTTTTTGACTTAATTTTATTGACATTATGGAACTCAATATCTCGTCACGTCGAATGGTAAAAACGCTTAACCAGATCAATTAGCTCGTAATGGAATTTTTTGCCTCTAATATATAATACGTTCCTTTTTATGAAGCATTTTTCTTGGATGGTACCTTATACACACTTCTAAATATGATATATTTGATATAAAATTTTGAACAGGAAATTTTACTAGTTAAAGAACTGATAATATTACGTTCATTTGCTATCAAGCAATAGTTTAATTATTACTGAATAATCCAGTAAAGAACACAATTTTTGATCAAATTGTAATAACCTTAAATAACAATATAGAATTTCAGATATTTATACGTAAGAATCTAAGTAATATTTGTTAATGTTTTTATGGGTGTGTCTTCGTAGCCAGTAAGACTCATGGTAGAATCTAGTTAGAGTTTGATAACATTATATTTATATATGTTGCGAAAGACGAAAAATAGATCTTTTCTCCGAGTGGTGGTGGAGAAACTGGCGGAAGTATGATGTCAATGGACGATCCTCAGAGTTCTGATTGCTGTGGCAGTGACAGTATATTCTCTAAGCGGTCGTGATCGTATATTCTCCATGATCGTATGTTGTCCGCGGGCGGCTGGCCTCTGCTGGTCTCTTTGAGTTGCTGATTGCGACTACAATTTTCTCATTGGAATCCAGGCTTAAGTATCCAGTATCTGACCAATCGCAATTATGCAGCTATCATACAGCCAATCGCTGCAGCCGCTTCTTAGAACGACGAAATAAGTATTCGCCTTTAGAAAGTGACGTTCGCTTGATGGGCATTGTCCAAGGTCGTATTGATCCAAGATCCGGTAGTTTATTATATTCGTGACCGTTTCGCAACAAAAAAGACGGAGAATATTTACATTAAAAACAAAACTCGTGTTGTTAATATGGTCGTAACGAGGAATGTGTAGTCCAAATCTTTTATGCTATTGTCTTGTTTCCTTGTTGATGGATGATAATTTTGGTCACAGTAAATTAACGCAAGTTTTGAGTCAAAAACCCTTTTAAACTCTGTATGGTCACCACAATTTATTAAGTGCATACTAATAAACGATGATCATATAGAAGCAATAATAAATTAATATCCACTTTTTGTACAAAAAATGTGTATTTGTCTGACGCATCTTTTAAATATTTGCAGTAAGAGCACTACAACTCTATAGTCTATAAATTTACAGAAAATGATAGTAAGATTATTAATTAACCTTGTCACTAAAATTTGCCTAGAAAAAATACAGGATTTGATTATGTTCTATAACATTAAAAAAACCTTAAATAATCTTTCACACACACAAATCTAACCTTGTTACTAAAGTTTGTTTAGAAAAAGACAGGACTTTATTATGTTCTATAACATTAATAAAAACCTAAAACATTCTTATACAGACTACAGTCATCAAAAGTAATAGAATAAATACTATATATCATATATAATTATATAGTTTTTTAGAATAATCCTTAATTTTCATGAAGCATTTATATATATGTACATATAAAAATGAACACTAAATCTAATTTTGCATTGAGAGTACATAAAAATAACTCTTAAAAAAGTCTGAGATTACTTTATTATAATAATTCAATTCATATATATATCAATCTATATATATATTTCTGAGAATTTATCAAAAGTGTCGAGAATCTGAATCTTTAGTATCAACATTTAAGAGTATTTTTTTTATGGTATCACAGATCCAAACACAGAACAGATCCAAAAGCTTATGTTCTGCAGTGTATATTTGTCGAGCACGTGGCTGCGGGGTTAACTGTCTTTTGTCAATCGCCAACAACATAAAGCCGCAACTACATACGTTCACATGGCTATTCCCGTTTTGGTCCCGAAACGTTTGTAAAATTGCACATGTGTTTGCACCAATCAGTAAGCTATTTCCGCCGGCAAAAACTGTGTTGTGAATAATTGTAGAGCGGCCACGAAAACTCGCAGAGCTTTGAAGCTCGCAAGTCGTCTTTGAACTCGTTCACAAAAGCCGGAACACGCTTTTATCAGGCGGGATATAAAAATAAAGGGACCCCTCGTTGTTTTTGAACTATTTTCGTGAGCCCAACCCCTGTCGATGAGTCGAAAATAGATTTGTTTGCGAGACGCTGCGTCTTCGGTGTGGTCTTGGGACCCCTAGCCTAGAGAGCGTTAGAGCTGTATATATCGAACGTCTATATTATCTTAAATATGTTATGAAATAAAATAGCTCTATAAATATCTAAGATAGCTCAATATATGCTAGATATATGACCATGATCAGATATTTTAATTAGAAATCTCAATAATAACACATTTAAATAAATATTTATATACAACATAATATTGTATTATTAAGTACTATATCATAGAGCAGTAATTTTGTATATAGTTATATTCGAAAGATGTATATATGTATGTATATTCCATAATTCGTCTTGTACATACACCCGTGTACAGATTAAATAAATAGTCAATGGTAAACATCCTTAATATCCGATTACAGTTTTAGTTACGGGGGGAATGAAGCACACAAATTAAACTATAACACTGTTTTAACTAGTAGGCATACACATATACTATGATTAGGTAACAGGCGGTGTTTGCTCGCAGTTTATAATACCCGGTTCGAATGCCTGCGCGGTTACAGTTAAATTATTTAACCGGCGAATTTCGCGAGCTTTCGTTTCGCTCGATGTAACTATCACTACAAAATTAGTTTTTCTTCGCTATTTTACCTTACAATTTTTTTATTATTATATATAGAATATATAAACGAAAAGCGCCGCGGAGCCATTTCACGCCATCCAAATTCATTTCTCAAAGGCGTCCCCGGGGTTTATATTCTCCGAATGCAATTGTGCTTCACAATCCGTGAACAATCGAAACGGAGCGGTCTTTAGGGGTGTATCCCGCTACGGTTTATATTGGAATGCTTGTGCTACATCATCCGGAACGCTATGGCGGAATTGGAAATATTTAATTTTTCTTTCGTAGATTGGGATTTTGAACCGCCCCTTCTCTCTTAAAAATTTAACTCGATACTCTTACTATATAGGACTGAAACGACGCGAGTTGTAATTTGTTACCGGATGAACTAACGAGCTAACACAGATATATTAACGGAAGCATACGTTATAATTTAATACTTGAGTCAATTCCTTGAATTCTTACAAAAAATACCCTAGCATTTATGCTACAATTGACATTAGATAATATGGATATAAAATTACATATGAAGCACATTAGATGTTACATAAAATATTTTGTTAAAAAATCGCAATAAATATTAATGTCACTATTATATCGTTAAAATGACCAAAGCATTTTACTAATATATAATATTTTTTTTACTGCTTCAATAATATTATCTTATAATTTTTTTTAATATTGCGATTATATTAAGTTCATTTTGGAATAAAAAATAATTCTTTTGAAAAGTTTATATTAAAAAAGTGATTGCTAAAATAAAATATTTATTACAATCAAGAAAAATTCCCAATTGTATGCATAAAACATACGAGAAGGCCTTAATACTTTACAACATTAAAGGTCAAAGCTTCTTCTGACGCGATTAACTACTTTGGAACTAGCTCCCCCGTGCTTACCAACTTTTTATCTCTTATTTCGTTAAACTTCTTCAAGCTGTAAATTAAGCGTCCTTTGGGAAGATATTTATCGTATCGATACTCGACACATAATGTAATATAATGTACCTTTTGTAACATTATCGTTACACTATTATATATTTTTTCTATGACGCCCCAAGCAAGAAACTCAATATGCTTTTTATGTGTAACACATCTAATACCTTTCGTTGCTTTCAGGTTCATATCAGGCTTTGATCCAGTATCCTGATACGATTTCAGCGCAGACGGCGAAATCGGTGAGTTGATTATATTTCGTGTTATTATATATAGGTATTGAAATATGTTTTTTTATATTATATATCAAATTTGAGCATCTTCTTTTGAATGTATTATTCCTTAATTGCTCTCACCGATTACGAGTATTACTTATATTCAAATTAACAATACATTTTAAGTCCTAATAATAAGATTTTCTTATTTCAACGAACGTTTATCGATTGTCATATAAAAATAATCGACGTATAACGAGGAGGTTCGAGCTCGTTACGCAAGAATTGAGAATTCTCAGATATTGTTAATTAAAATCATCCATCGGCGTAAAAGGGCTTCTTCTCTTTTCTCTCCTTTATCTCAGGGGGTCGAGCGGTAAAATCTTATCATGGGGGTGTATAAAGTATACGCAGCGGAATAATTTATTAACTTCGTTTAGCAATCAATTTAAACCGATACCTTTTCTCTTTTCCTTTCGTTTGTTTTTCTTGGTGCTTTGTCTTTGTGCTTAATGCGAAATCGGCCCCCGAGCCAGAGACGAACGGCTTTTTCGATTGCGCTTTCCACTTGTACAAACTAATAGGAGTTTTATCGCTCAACAGCGTTATCCACTTAGTGATCAATCGCCGATCATATTTCAATACACCGCCTGTTATAATTTAAATTTAATATAATAATAAAAATAACGTAATACAATTTTCTTTCTGCAATGTTAATAAAATGGTGTACGCAAAAGCTTGTTGACACGCTGGTGTAGGATAAGAAAGCTTAAAGTTTCGTGACGTATAAAAAGCTCCAAAAGTAAATACAAATGTGTTATACATTTCTGTGAATATAAAATGAATTAAATAGAGCACTTCATATATATTTATTATATGAAGTAATGTTCCAAATTATAATTAAATTTGTGTGTATTATATACATAGTTAATAAGTTATAATTGAGTGAAAGGGAGTGTTTAACTTTTTGCATACTGACAACAAAATCTGTTTCTTAAAACTTCAGTTTTGCATTCTTTTGGTCAAAGTTCCAGTTTAAATGCCTATTGAAATATTTAAAATAATTCAGAACAAGTTTCGTCGATGAAGTATCGAAATACCTTCCATTCTGAAATATAAGAAGCAACCTCTTGATTTTGCACAGTTACTCGTAAACATTTTTAATTGTATCTTTCGACACTTTGAATGTAGTATACCCCATCTGATCCTTACAAGTTGATTTTACTCTCATCAGAAAGCGTTGATTTTTCTTAACCCAAAACTATGTGTCGATTACACGAATTTTTATGTCAACAACGCTTTTTTCTTACTTTTTTTGGTTTTACGTCTGCATCTGTGAGATACTTTACCTTTCGCTCGCTCGCGTGTTAAAGTGACGAGAGTGAGTAAGAGATAACGGCGTGCGTTACATGTGTTCCGCACGCCCTTATCTCTCACTCCCTCTCGTCACTTAACATGCGAGCGAGCGAAAAGGAATGTATCTCACCGTACGCGCCCGCTACATACACGACCTTCCATAAGCTATATATATATATAAGTTGTCCACCTTCATTTTTTTTAATAAAATGTTTCGCAAATACTTGCGAAAATACTTGTTTGTATGTCTATTTATGTAATTAATTTAATGATTGTCTTTCTAATATTAAGTTTAATAACGATGGATGCTCTAGTTAATTATTCTTTATTCATTGAAGTATCAGTATTAAAACTTAGTCGCAATTTTTGGATTATCTTTAATATACATTTACCTGTAGACACAAATGCAGAGTTTCGTGTACAAAGTATAGTTTTTATTTCACGTTACGATCTCTCGAGAATCAACGCTTCGCTGTAATATTCCAATGTTGATTCAAAGCAAACCAACCGTCGCGTTTCAAAAGAAAATTTCTTATCTTGCATGACATTGCATTAACTTAATTAATTGAATCGTCGGGATCAAAGGGCGCCTGTGAAGGTAAAAAGAAAAAATATTTTCGCGTAAAATGTTACACAGCGTTCATATTTGTTAGGTATACACGAAAAAACTTCAGGGACTTTGTCTACCTTTTTGTCGCAAAAGTATCCGCTTTATCGACACAATTCCCTTTTAAAATCGCACACAAACGGACCTATTGAAATTATCCTCGACGGCACAGCATCCCGTTCCGAGATCGTTCCGTGTGCTCGCCGACGAATTTGTCGTTAATAAGGTTTCTTGTCGGGATTACTCGTAATGAGCTTAGTCCATTAGCTCGACTCTGCTGCTCCGCTGACAAAATTTATCCGATTCATAAATGAACGTTGCTTTAACCGTATTACACGGTCGGTATATCTGTGTATATATATTTAATATATATACATCAAAATACGGTGTGGATCAAAATATATACTATTTACTTCGGTTATGGTCGATAATTAAATTGAAATATTAATAAGCACTTGCCATATTCTTTACATTTTACTCTTTCTATAATTTAATAATCTAAAGAAGCAAGAGTCAATTTTAACATCAAAACAATTTTAATATTGCAAACTTGAGAAAAAGTACTTACAGTAAAATATATCATCTATTTTTTAAGCTTCGTGTTTTTAAGGATTCTGTGAATTTACCTATCAAAGCAAATAATAAATTTATTCGCAATGCAGACATATTTAAATATATAAATAATCTATAAAAGCTAAAATAATAGTTATTATTTGAGCTAAAGAGTTAAAAAATATATTTTTATATCCGTTACATTGAAATTCGTGAGAAGCTTAGGAACACGATAGCTCCCGTGTTTCAACTTAAATAGTCCTTTAACAAGGCCGTAATCCAAATGCCTAAGGCAGTAGGCTTTCCTTTCATCCGACAAGTATATAATTGTATGTTACAAGAGTCAACAAGCAAAATGATATATAATTGTAATTTCCACTTAGTTTCCAGACCTTATTATGTACGCGCAGCTGCCTGTTCCCTTATATTAAATATTAATTTTCCGCTGAAGATTTTTTCCTTCGCCCTCGGTTTTGTTCTTTTATACATAACAAAAGAAAAATTCAACAACGGTAAACGAAACGCAAAAGATAGCTCAGGTATTTTTGTCAATATTCAAACAGTGATAAAGTTTTTATTTTTTTAAATAATGAAATCCATTGTTGCATTTTATATTATAGTTAATTTTAGGCGCTAACCTAATACAAACAATAATCAAAAAAATGGTATTAGGATAAAATGTAAACAAATACATCTTAACGTGTACAGATCAAACAAGATTTATCTTTCCCTTTGCTCTAAACGTTCGATCCTTTGGGAAATCACTGTCTTTCTTGTATATGTTGTATGCCCTCAGTATATAATACACATTGTTATCGCAAAAATATATACTAATTCATGTAACGATTATAGCCATGACAGGCATATAATAAAATATCATAAATGCTTATTTTTTATAAATAATAAACCGATTTTATATTAAGATTATTGTATAATATCATAAATACATAATCTGCGAATCGTATAAAATATTATTTGTGATAAAATTGAATGTTATTATATAGAAAACATGAGGGTAATTTATTTGTAATACTTTGAAAATGTGTTTATTTTAAAATCCAATTCCTTAACTGTCTGTGCTCAAAGTTTTATTTCGTTCAACAAAGTCGAGTTAACTGTCGAGCAACCGTTGGCGATATTTTAAAAGTGTTTTAAATTTAATATCCCTCAAAAAAAACGTCTTATCATTGCGGCAAACAAAATTTTGTTCCGTGTCCGCTTCAATATTTCCCCTCTTGTTTTTATTCAGCAATGAAATTACTACATAATAACTTTTCCATCATCATACAATTTTATATTTTATTATCTTTTAATAATAAATTATGTATTATTTTTATACGTAATATTTAAAAATATAATATCGAATTGGTCATAATATAAAATAATAAATATTTATTTTGCTTCAAATCTAAATCTAAAAGCAACACTTTATTCAGGAAATTTATCGCTCGAGTACACAGCGGCATTTTTGCGTAAAAAATATTATTTTTTTAATAAAATATGTCCCCTCAATATTGTGCCTCTTTTTTACTGCTAATAGCATCGTTGTAATGACCCATTCAAGTTGTTACCACCATTATGTAAATTCCTTTTTATATTGCCCTTTCTGATAAATTTTAAATACCGATTCAGCAACAGTATTAATTTTTAACTTTATGAGTGCTCCTCCGTCGCATCAACGGTTTATTTTTCGTGGCTTATGAAATTCGTCCGTCGACCTGTTGGGGTGCGAAATTATCTACGAAATTATTTTAGGACCTCTTCCGTCTTCCATTTTTAGTACAACTTTTTCAGCGACCACCCACACCCTTCGACGGATGCCCTTTGACGACAATAAACAACGGCAACGCTCCCCCAATGGACTGTATCAATTTTCGACGTTAATTATTGACAACTTTCGCGTTTATGCAATTAAGCTGCGAATTGAAACACAATGCGGGTTAATTCGTTCTTGTAATTTAAGCTTCTCAAAAATTGTATTTAAATACGAAATTGTATCAATCATATAAATGAATTTCTGAATATTCAACAATATTCCATGTGTAAAAAATCATGTATTAGTTTTTATCTACTATCAGTACTTTTTATAGATATTGTCTTAGAAAACTTTGCACTAAAAAAATAATTGATACATACGATTTAAATCATAATATCATGTTTTTTAAAGTGAAAACCAAAATCGTTATTATATTATTAACATTAAATGCTACCTTATACGATTATATTGAGTGCTGAAAAGTCTTACTGATATTTTACAGTTTATATTTAATCTTTCTTACTCACAAAAAATATATAAAATGATTCTAAATATATATAATTACATGCGAGTAACTTTATTACAATAAAATGATTAATTATTATAACTATACATATTTTTTATTTATTTTAATTAAATAAAAACATAAATTAATCACCATTTAGTGTTAATTTATTTATAATTTCTTGCGAAGACATGCTTTAGTAAAGCATTCACAATTAATGTAATATTTTCTACAGAGCCCTGTTAGATTTTTTAATCCACCGCCAAGTAGATACATTCCATTCCGGAATATAAGACGCACCCCCAAATAATTTGGAGTTGCTTGGAGACATTTTTTATGATTTATCTGATTCGTGTGAATTTATTTCATTTATTAAAGAGCGACACTGCTTCTTAATCCAAAATGATTGTCCTATTTATGATGCGTTAGATGAAAAGTTTTTTTTTACCTAGTATTCGACTGCATACACCCCTTTATTTGAGACACATATTAGGGTTGTCAAAATGTATTTCCTTATCAAATGTTTCACAAGAACTCATTGGTAAAATCTTACTTACAAAATACGCCTATCAAGTAAGCATATTTGAAGTAGCAATATGTTTATAAGTATTTTTACCTTAAACCTGATTTAATGTATCTAGTTCGTGATTCTTTACGATGTTACGACACTACGTTATAGGGGACTAGGCACCCATACAAAATTTAAGGTTCGGTTCTTTCAACTG
This sequence comes from Plectrocnemia conspersa, assembly GCF_051122295.1. Lineage (NCBI taxonomy): Eukaryota > Metazoa > Arthropoda > Insecta > Trichoptera > Polycentropodidae > Plectrocnemia > Plectrocnemia conspersa. The sequence goes on along the minus strand of NW_028277177.1, from coordinate 22,818,631 downwards.
TATTTTGTGAATTTAACGAAATAAGCAAATCAAACTTTTGTCCCATTTGTATTTATTAAATGACCTTGTATGTGCCCTATGTCTTTATTGCGACACGCGCGCGAATGTCCTTGACTTTGCGAGTACCAGGGGAGTTATTTATAATAATTGTATTTATTAAATATACTGAATTAAATATAGTTATTTATTTATTTTATGATTATAATTTCATAATAAATAAAATATTAACAAAATTTCTTGTAAGCTTGTCTCTGTAATGTTAAGCTTTTTAAGCTCGTCCCTGCAATGTTAATATTTCGTAGACCTTAAAATAATTCATCAAGTCATTTCATTATTAACTAGTGGTTGCCCTATTTTTTCATAAACATACATGTATCATACACATCTTGCGCTTACGTTATACTTTAGCTAAAACCTCTATACAACATATATTTTGCAACTAGTTTGACGTGGGTCGGATGGATATCGTCCCCGCCTCCCTATCCCCACTTTTTTATAATTTCCTGCTTATAATCCACTTCGGATGTGTATCAAATATTCACGTGGCTTTTATGCTCCTTTACTCGTCGGCTTTATCGCCATTTTTCCCTCCCTCCGACCGGAAAATTTTCGCCGCTCCTTTTTGGATTTATTTTACAGTTTTAGCGAAAAGCCCGGCGAGTACTTAAAGGCTGGGCGGCCGTCAAACTTCGCCTTTTACCTTTTGCCCATATTGTTTTTTTTTGAATAGCTAATTAATTTCATTAATAATATATAAGGGAGGTGGGCAGTGTTTGACATTTATATACCGTTTTGTTAATGTTTTAATTAACATAGCTCGCAGCTAATGCCGCTGGGCTTTTATGCATTTTGCACTCTGTGTTCTAGTCTGTAATTGAACAACCCTATGGCCATTAGAGTTATTTCAATTAAGGCTATCGCTTGTTTGTTTGTGTGTATGTACTAACTGTGCACGGTTTCCTATTTCGATGTTTGCATTATACACCGTCAGATTGTATTGTTTAGTTCGAGTTTAGCCATGTTTTGCCCATTGGCGATGTTAATACATATGTACATAACAACATATCTAATGTTCAATATTGAATAAAAAAAAAAACATTTTATGTATATATATTTACACATAGAATGACATTAAGCAGAATTTGTATATTTACCGTTGAGGATTATCTCCAGTGTGTAAGATCCTGTCGAAAGGAGATTAAAGAAGTGACCCTCTCAGATGTACATACATAGTACATGTTTATAAAAAAAATATTTTCGGCAGTAATCTGTTTTCACGTTCAAGTTACCCGAAGACGAGACGTTTTGAAATGTATTAAGGTTTCGCATACTAAGCAGTTAAATATATTCTTTGCTAAATCCTAAGAGATATTAATTCTAAATATTTATGACATTTTTTCTCTCTGTATTTCTTAAAATTCGTTATATATAAGTACGTTATTTTACTTTTGAACGGAAATGTGCTTAATAAATAATTTAACATTAAATTAAATATGTTTTGTGCTTTACTTGAAAGGATGAATACCTAATTGAAATGTTATTTAACAGGACATAAAAAGATGATATTACATTTCGATTAAGCTTGGGTTTTTGTATCAACTCCATATTTATAATAAAATTAAATTGCTCGAACAAAATATATATTTCAATATCATACCACATACCTAGTTTCTCAAATGAAAAAATATTTTCTAGTATACCATATATGTATAACGAACGTGTAGTTATAATGTTTACATGTTGCTCCGCCGCGAAGGGTGTTCTCTTTCCACCCTAATGCACTCATTATTTATTCATGGTACATCGCCCTTCTCTTAAGGGATAACCTGGAACAGTCATATCCTCGTAAACCTACATTTTCGTCTGATTCATCCGTACTAAGCGCGGATTAACTAAAAGCTACACTCGGCCAAACTATTATTCGACCGTCGTCATCAATTACGTCCATTACTCGGGCGCCGACCATATTAACCTATTCTACATTATCGAAAATCGTTAGATTGTGTTAATTACGGCATATGCGTAATATGTTATATTTTGAGATGAAATTTCCATGGAAAACACGTCGAAAGTACAATTAACCACAAAGTTTTGATCCATAATAATATCCGATTTAATTTCATGTGATCGCTTTTCAGTTTACGCCATCTGGTGCTGTATTTGCTCATAACACTGTACAATAAAATTTCACACAAATTGTATTCTACTAATTTAACAGTAATATATACATATATATAGTACTTTATTATATCAAAATTACATATGAATTATTTATGATTCATCATATAAATATATAGTTTTGTACTCTTTATGAACCAAAAATTTGCATTCTTTATAAAATAATATTTATCTGGCTTATTAATAATTTATTAGATGTTTTATGTAATTCTAACGTGTTATGGCTACAATATATAATATACACTACAACAGCCTCATAAATTAAAACGTTACAAAAAAAATATTTGTAAAAGCATCGTATATTACATGAAACAGATGCAAATTAGCAGAAAATATAATAATAGAAAAATTATTAATAGACATACATATATAGCTTATCTCTAATTTAGCGGATTAAAAATTGACTACAACAAAAAAATATACAGTACTAAAATCTGCATTAAAATATTGTTAATTCAAATTATCTTAGTATATCTACTACTCTATATACGTACAGTCCGTCCGAGATATGAACGCTCATCGTCACAGTATTGGTGAGAAAATATAATAGGGTGACCATGTGAAATTACAAGTGCAATTATTTTTTACTTTTTTAATTTAATTTGTTGAGGAAGTGTAAAATATCACTTTCTTACTTATTATGTTTATTTATATACATAGTTAACTCAAAAACATGAGAGCAGTTTTGATATCACTCTCCAGGTTGAATATCTGTTCAATATAATATTTTTTTAAATACCAATAGAATATTACAGGAATTGTTTTATTGATTCCAAAATACCACAACATGACAATAATTTATAATAAAAATATAACACATAATTTTTAAATCAATTTCAAACGTATGGTCACTCTACCTTTAAAACAGCCCTGATTTAGTATTGGTAAAGTTCTCCTATCGGTGTAAACAAATTCGCGGAAAATTGTGTATGTATGCATGCATGCTTACACGCACCCTTATTTCCAACACAACGATGATGAGCGCTAACATCTTGGATGGACTACAGGCGGCCCTCCACTTTCGCACATAAGTGGTTGAATGTTCGAAAGTAGAGGGAAGTAAAAAAAAATTAAATTATGTGTATTTTAAAATATTTATTTATCAAGTAAATATAAAATGTTTAAGAGGCGTTTAAGTGACAAGTTTAAGTGTGGTTTGCGGGTGTTTGCTTTGAAAAGTTATCAAGAGTTAACTGTTTTCCACTATTCTTTTTCTTGTCTTCATATAGTATTTTATAACATGCTATGTCTTTATTGATCGCCCTACGCACTTGAGATATGCATTCTCCATTGAGATCAAAATCTTCCATAATATTTAAAAATTTGTCAAGATGCGTGAAGGCTTCATTCATATTTTTCATTGTTAAAGAATTTTCCAAAATAAACCTGTCTCATCTACATTAAATATTCGGCTAAAGGAATATTCTCCATCTTCAATAATTTTGGATAATTAGGAAATAAATTCTTTTTCAGTATCTTTATCCACATCATCCGATTCTCCAGTAAATTTAATATTATGAAAAGAAAACCTCATTTTAAAATTGTAAAACCAACCGTTACTTGCTTGAAAAACCGTGTTAAAATCTCTTTTTTAATCTATCCTTCCAATCTTTGTGCAAACTAAGGGCTTTTGTTTGAATAATTGAAATACTCAGAGGGACATCTTTTTGATGTTGGTCATAGATCCATAATGACAAAGATTTTTCCGTTTCATCTATGTCTTTTTTGCCGTGTTTTTTTGGAAACATATCTTTAAAGATTGTGGAAATATATCTTTAATTTCCACAATTTTGAACGTATTCCTTAATTATATTTTTTGTTTGCAAAATTGAAAATATCGTAGACCTGTTTGTATCATACGAACGTCCGATTGAAGCAAAAGATTCACCGCTATCAGAACGTCTAATAATTTCCATCTTTGTCTCGAATCGTGTGAAGTTTATGAGTCCTTAATTTTTTTTTTGTTCGTACCAACATGTTCGTTTATAATTTAAAAAAAAAATGTTTTTCTTTTAAAATGTGCGAAATAGCGAATTGTGCAAAAGTCAAACGTTCGAAAGTCGAGGGCCGCCTGTATATATACATTTTAACGATGTATTTAACCGCCAGTGACTCACTGAGCTAACGAATTATTTTTATTTTTTTTAATAATAAATATTATTGTACTAGCTTCATTTATCAATAAACCAATTATTTTATATTTATTTAAAAAAAATATACAGACGCGTGAGGAGAAATAACAGGTGACTCAGAAAAAGTCACTGACGTTTAAAGAGTTAAAATTGATTGTAATATAATATTTTTAATTTTTATTATTAGTGGTTTTTTTTTACAGAATATGTATGATTCTGTAACAATTAATTATAATTTTATATTGTAGATGGTCCACTGCTATTTTTTAGTGTTTATGTATTTGTTTATTTAAATGTAAAAAAAACAGCTTCTATAATAGATTTCCTGTAACGCAAAATGCTAGCAATGGACTAAACACATAAAATTTTTAAGTATTGGATGTATACATTACTTCGAAAAACCCCTAAAAAATACAACTAAAATTAGTATACTACTTTTTTAATTATCGATGTGGTTGTTCTATTATAAATTGTCATTAATAAAAAAAATAAGACTTTAGTATTTTTTGTAGTAAGTACATTTTAATTTAAACTATTAATGTAAGTTAGTTTAATTTACTTACGCATTTATGTTACTCATTATTATATAATTGAATCGATTTCCTATTGTCTCTACAATGCTTTAAATCGGATTTAGATACAGAGGTCGATCTTATTAATTACCGACAAATAAACCAAATTTTGCCGTGCGAGTATTTTTAAATGTCGTTTGCTTGTTTAATAATTAATCAAAAGCCGCAACATCACCTGAGGGGACGTCGCCTTTGGTCCCCCGGTAACGTCATTACTATACTAATTGTATCATTTTAATTACTTAAAAGACTCATTAGTTGATTGCCCGAAAGACTTTTACTTTTCTTGGCTCGGGGCCGCCTCCCTTTGACATCCACGACAAACTTCGCAGGTACGGTGGCGTTTTCAAAAAGAAGGTATACAAACTTTTCCTAGATCCACAGCTTTATATATAATATATACGTAGGTATTATCTGTGTGTGTGCGCGCTCTCCTCTTCTCTCCTCTATTATGTGTTTCCGACCGCCCCGAGGAATTCGTTGACGATGTTTATGTTTTCAAATTTGTATTTCTCCCTTCGAGAGTTTATAAATTGGGCGTGTTTGATGTCGTCCCGACTTTGCGCGACACTGCGATACGATAACACCACTGTACTGCTATCTTTCTGAGTGCTATATAGTATAATACAATAAATAATATACAAAGTGTGTTTAATATATAATTTAATTAACAATACTTTACGTCCAATTCAACATCAATCTACTCTCGATTATTACGTTAAATATTTAATCAATGGTATTATAATTGCATATTCAATATTTTACATACATACATTTCAATCGATTATTATGTATAGATATTTTCATTTTAATTATATCAAAGTAGACTGAATAAGAGCTTATAAAGCTAATTAAAACTCGATATGAAATATACGTAGGTAACAGCTGTTTTTAAAGTGTCAAAAAATGTAAGCCAGACTTTATGGTTTCTTTTTCGCTACATAATTTCCAAAAAAGTTACTTTTTTATATAATTTATTTATAAATCTTCAACTCTTGTTTTTGTTCAATTTTATGCTTTTATATATTTGAATATCTTATGACTTAAAACCTCATAATTAAGAGATCAATATATGACACGTGAAAAGCAAATTTTTAGCTATATACTTTATTAAAACAATTCACCGTTGCTGTAACTATTAATATACAAAATGTTATATTAAATATCATTTGCCATAATCTTACGTTTCTTCTTCGGATACAGGTCCGATCTTAGCGACTATTCGCTGATTTCTTTAATAGGTTTTCTGGCACAAGTGTCTGTTCATTCACAGACACTCTTGAACCAAGAAATATTTTTTTACTAATTCAGCTTTTGCATTATATTAAATATATATAAATAGCGATCTCATAAATGACAATAGCTGAAAACGATTTGCTAAGTTTAAGTTTTTTCTTATAGATGTAGTGTGTGTGCGTGTGTCTGCATACGTGCGAAATATGCACGCGGATTAATTTGCATGAGCTTAAAAAAGGCAGGCTTTGCGCGGCGCGGAAAATCGCGTTATGAAGGTAAAACATTTTGCATATAAACGAGTGTGCTTAATTAATTGGTGCTGCCGACGCGAAAGCCGTTCGGGGATGCTGTGAAAGCGACACACGAGAAGCACATAGCTGAAAACCCTGATGTCGCATGCATCCGATTACGTCGATAAAATTACATAATGAGTGGTAGTGGAACGATTTTATCAGACAATGAGCTTTCGTGTCGTCTGAAAATAAAAGAGCAGTTAAAAGTAGTTCTATAGTGGTACATTTTTAAATCAATATAAGCCGTTTTTTTTAAATATGAGCTTGGCAGGTGAAAAACCTTGTGCATAAGACTCCAGTCGCAACAACGACCCTTATCTAGTCAAGCTTATTCTTTACTATACTACGAATACCGAGGCCTAGGCTCTCGCTAGAGACGCGTCGGTAGATATCCTTCTTAAAAGCGCGTGGTCATGATCAAAGAAGTCATTGGGGCGATGTAGGCGTAGTAGAATTGATTGTGTTCGATTCGGTTTTAGTGCCACTTTATATATATGGTTTTACGAGCCCGCCGTATCCTCACCATGCACGTTAGTAGTGTCAAAAAAATCGCGGCCGTGCGTCTTGCCTGTGAGACTTTAGACACGCGTGTGTCATGTAGGTGCGCAAGTTCTCCTTGGTTTTAGTTTGTTTATCATGATTAATGACATTGCTTTTATATTGAGTTTGTTAATATTAAAAACATAGCACACCAAAAACAAGTGTGATGTTTTTGATATTATAAACTGTCAACGATAACTTTCCGAATTCTGATCTGTTCAACCATTGCCAATGATAATTTAAAGATAAGCGTTAAAATAATAATGGACCGTTACGTTCCCTTAGCTATTGGAGACCGTCGGTAGCTTAGCGCCGGTGTACTCGATCGCGGCTGTCATTCGCGACAGCCTAGGTAGGAGGTTAGGCCAAGCCTCATTCTGCTTGCACACCGTACTGAATTGAAGCCCGACTAGACCCACTAGATCTGAACCTTAAAAATCTAATTTAATTACTGAATGAAAGCTGGCTGCCCAAGGCCGTGGACACGGGTCGTAAGAATAATATGCATATATGATTCGCCTGAAATTTAGCAATGATAACGCAACATATCGTTTGTCTTAAAACATATATTTTATAAATCCAGATTTGTTTTATTCATTACAAAATTATTTAGATATGAAAAGATGTATTTTAAGTTTTAATAATTAAGTTTTTTCTACTAAACCATCAAGTTTTTATTATTTAATATTTAAAGTAAACTGTATGGTACTTATACAAAATTCTTCAACAATAATAATATTTAAGGTTAAAAAATAGCACGCAAAGATGCTCTTTAAATTTAAAATAATTATTGCTAAACAATATAATTTTTTAGCTTAAAAATAAAATTTACAAAATAATATAATTGCGCTACGAATAAATTATTATTGAATATAAAATTAGTTTTTAATAAATTATACAAAAATGTAAAAATATATAGCAATTTATAATTTAAAAATGGCAAATATTCAACTATCAAAAAACAGTTTTTATTTTTGCCGTTTGGGTTTTATATCTCGATCATATTTGTACGAAAAAGGTTAGCTTAAAGAAAAGTGGTCAAAATATAGGTAAATTTTTACCCCTGTATTTATAATGTAGATGTTTTCTTAAGCTTGTTTTGGTTATTACGCATTTTTCTTATATTTCCATTACCCCTATTACACCTACATAAAAATATTCACAAAATTCTGAGAGCTTATATTTTTTGCAAAAGGAAGTTTTTTTATTTATATTTTTTTATATAATACATACATATGTACATATATATTATTCTTTATGGCCTCATTATAAGATATTTTTATATCTTATATAATAATATGTACGACTTATATCGATTAATGTTTTAGACAATATCATAAATAAATGATAAGGCTTTTTTAAGCATGATTTTTATTTAATAAAAATGAAAAATATATTACAAAATGCAATGTTAACTACCCTTAAAAAATGGCTTGAGGAAAACATTTAATGCCTCGTTTTTTTCAAAGTAGTACTGAGAATTTGCGTTCTTAGCTCTCTTTTTCTCATCATTCTGAGAAAGAGTTTGGAATCTGGTTGTTAGCTAAAAATCACAATTCTTGGCAGGTATTGAAAAAAGTAGGACTATGAATGTTTTCCCTGACCTATTATTATTATATTTATTATAATTCGCCCTTGGGCAGCCAGGATACTTTGAGTAGTTGCTCATTGCTCAGTTGTTGCTCCCGACCTCCTACCTAGGCTGTCGCAAGTGTCAGCCGCAGTCGGGTAAACCAGCGCAAAAAACTATTGATGCTCCTCTTTATAAATATAGTATACGTGTATATTTTTAACTAGCACCCATGCTTCAAACTTTGATTATTGTATTTCAATTTTTAATTGTTCCTCTTTTTTCACATTACAGGCGCTGGATGGACAGAACATTTACAATGGATGCTGCACCTTGCGCATCGACTATTCTAAGATGTCATCACTGAACGTAAAATATAATAATGACAAGTCGCGTGACTATACGAATCCCACGTTACCGAGCGGTGACAGCGACCACTTGCCGCTGAGTAACGAACTCCTTCCGTCATTGCTGCTGGCCGCCAGGCCAGCACTGACCAGAGATCGTCTCACAGGTAAGATTTTATGTAAGTGTGCTACAATCATTATTACGTTTTTTACTAATATAACTAGCATAGATTTTAAGTTTATACTAACCTAAAATAATATCACATATACATAATAAAGCAAATTGGATTTGATGATTCATATACATATGTATATAATAATTTATGAGTAGAATTTCATTCGCATGCTTTTGATCAATGACACCACCCTTCATGACTACCATATTTATTCATGCATAATACATTTATTCCAGCACCTCCCATCAACATACAGAATTAAACATTTTTACGTTCTTTAAAGCAGTGACTTTTGTATACTGATTTGACTCGGCCGAGTACTTCAGATTGGGTAAGTACTCGGCCGAGTGCGCTAACTTGAGCAAACTCTTTGTTTGCTGTTTGATACACTTATGTAGTCATTTATACACTGCTGCTTTTTCCTTGTATAGTTTTACAATACATAACTATTGTCATGTTTTATCTACCATGAACTATTACAAAAAAGGTTTAGACATGATAATTTTTGTGTTTTAATCAAACTAGTAAATACTTAATAAATAAGTATATTATACTGCATAAGTTTTCTTATAAAATATGTATTATATTATAATCATAAATCACCCAAAGCATGTGTTCCGATCCTTTTATTTTAATACGTCATTATATCTTATGATTTTAAATATAATATAAATAACAGTGGCGGTGCGTACATATAATCGATATAAGTCATATTTTTATTATGTATTTTTGTATTTATATATATAAGTTACAATTTGTATATAGATGGCTCTAAGCTTTAAATTGCAAAAATAATGACTTACTTTTATCAATAATAATAGACAATAACACTTAAAGCCATCGATATATGCGTGTATAGTATGTTATAAATTGAGCTGAACTTACCCATGTATTATTACCCTTACCACATTGGCTTATATCTGAAATGTTGACTCTGATTATTGTATAAACCGTGGAAATGCCGATACTCCTATTTTGTTTACTAAATTAATTAATAAATAAATATTTACTTTAAGATTTACGCTATTTATCAGCTACTAGATTTATATATAAATATATTTTTAGTAGCAATTCAATTTATGGGATTTGGAAAAAGTAACAGTATGTGAAGTTTAACCTCTTAATATTTTCAGTTAAAAATATTTTCTCTGCATATTCTACACAACGGCAGTTTGAATTTGATAAATAGTATGATTTTATATTGTTATATATTTCACAACTGACTATCGATTTTTCTTTAAATGATTAACTGTATACTTTTATATAAACAGAACTGAATTATAACAAATAAAATAAATTATTTTTATAATATAAAGATTTCATTAAATACATATAATACATAGATATAACAATATTAATTCTGAGAACAAAAAAACAATATTCCCCTGTGTGCGTACACATACCGGCACCACTCCTGAGGACGACCGACCGTTCACAGGACAAAACGATATTTTACCCACAGAGTCACTAATAGATTATAATTAATACTTAGTCTTATGATTAAAAGTATATTAAATGTACATTATTTTATGAATATGATAAAGCACATTTTATGTAATATTTAAATATGTTTTATTTATTGCTAATCATTACTTAATACTTATTTTTAAATGTGTTTTAGATAATCTAGATTATAGCGCGTTGGCTGCTAAGTTATCAGGCCACGCACAATATTGTAATTAAATATTCCATTATTTCTCACAATATATTCGTATGATTTAGATTAACAGTGAGCTTTATTAACGCATTGCAGGCGGTCCCGGCGTTTTGGCACCACCTTTCGGCTTGGGGCTCGGGTCAGGATTGGGCGGTCCCTACGCAGGAGCAGCCGTGGCAGCTGGATTACCAGGGTTCGGAGCCCTAGCGTTACAGGGGGCCCTCAGTGGAGCGGCTCCGGCTCTGAGGGCTCTTCCACAACCGCTACCATTAGCTACCGTCCTTTTGGTTACCAACTTGAACGAAGAGGTATACATTTTATTTGATCTAAGAAACCGACCAAAGAAAGATCAAGCAATCTATATTAACCCCGACACGTCCATTTATCTCCAATTGTCTTCATTTGTGTTTTGTTATTAGTTTAGACGTTAGCTTATTGTTTACGAAGTGTGATTGTGGCAGTAATGAACACTGAACGATAACAAGTACATTATCTATTCCATTATAATGATAAAATGATAAATAACAGTCGATCTAAATGAAAGTATGTAAATGGCAAAGAAATTCTCATTTAATATATATATTATTTGACTAAGATCAGCCATATTATATATATACAATCGTTTTATGTGTGGTCTTGTCTTATTGCCATTATTTAATACGTGTATTATTAATTTAATCAAAACAATAATATTATACGTAATTCCTACAAATTCTTTCATAAATCAATAATATAATTCAATAGAAAACCGCTTAAAACATATTTAGCTCTGATTCTTTAAATATAAGAATAATATTGTAATTAAATTCATATGTAAAAGTACCATTTTTTTCAATATTTTTTTTAACCCTTTGCTAGCCAAAATCTGATACATCGGCTTTTGCTAAATTGTCTAAAATTGTCCTGTTTGACATCATCATAAAATATGTAATCGGATATTAGTTTCAAGGGTACTGATATTTGTTTCGAGGATAATAAACATTTCCCTCGAAAAAAATATGTTTTAATATACAATATATTGGTATTTAGAATTAGGCAACGAAAGCATAAGATATCGATATAATTTAAAAAAAATCTTTGCTGTGTTCTCGTTGCTGAGCGTTCCCACTACGACGGCGCCGACACGACTTTATTGCTTTTGACGTGAAATTTTGACTTCTGAGAAGTGATAATTGTTTTTGCGCTCTCCTATTGACCAAAATTCGATTTCAATACACTTTAACCAATACTCTTATATCAAAAAATATTTTTTGTTAAAAAAAAATTTAAAATTGAATTTTTAAGATTGTATATTGAATTCATACGATTTTTGCGACTACGATTACTGTCGTGATTTTAATCAGATTTCTATAAAAAATAAGTACGATTGCTGTTTATTTTTATATATTAACATTTTATAAGGTTCATTATAATGGGATAGAATATGTACAATTACTATATATAAATACATACAATTACCTCAAATATATGATCAAAAACATCTTTTAACGTGTGGTTTTATAATATACTATAATACTAATTCTTACGATACAATTTTTGATATGTGAAATGTCTCTTTGAAACGATGAAAGATTAACATAATACGCTAGTTATACTATACCTATAACGTAATATAGTTAACTTTATATACTATAATAGTAGTGTTTGACAATCTTCTGCTTTCGGTTCTCAGTGGGTTTTTTTTATATATTAGTTTTTTTATTCATTTACGCTAAAAAAATCATTTGATTTCAAAATTCTGGTTTAAAAAATGTGTGAAATTAAACTCTCTTGGCTCTTTTGTTGTGTTTTTTTTTCTATTTTTATTTTATTTATATTTTTTACCAGTTAAATTTTTATATTATTTATTTAATGTGATCCCACTTTTGACATGTCCCGCCTTACCGCCCTAAAGCTGACCTTGCTTGATGTGACCCGCTGATGTGTTTTTTTTTTTAATTTCAATATAAATATTGTATCTATTGTTTGAATATTTATACTTATATAAAATTTACCACAAAAAATAAGAAAAACTGATTAAAAACTATTTTAAATCTAATATAATGCTGTCTCTTTATCTGTCCTATTGTTTTAGATGGTCACGCCTGACGCTCTCTTTACCCTTTTCGGTACGTGTGCACAATACCATTTTTATATTAAATTAAACATTTTCCAAATCAATAATCAAAATGTCAATTTAACATTATTAATAATTATTTTAACATTTTTCACTCATATAATCAATGAAATTGACATTTTGTTTAATGATTAAATAATTGTGTGTTTATTTTATTTTTATTTTTCTACATTTATTTATCTGTATATTTCTTCTTCTGTGAATTTGATTTTTTTAATTAATCATTTTAGATCATATCATATTAATTTAAAAAATAATCAAAATACAGTCATTGAATATCAGAGAATACAAGAAAGAGAAAAAATATAACAAATAAAATGAACATAATTTCACTGTATTCTCAGCTATTTATATGTATAAATAAAAATTGCAAAGAAAATATTTGATAAATACATCATTATATATTGAGTAACGATTACAAAAAACTGTTTTATAATTCATCCTTATTTTTTTGTAAAACATCTTCATTTAAAACATAACTGCTTTCAAATCCATTGTTAAAATTCTAGTCTGCTTATCAGATGTTTCTTAGTCTATTTATTTGATATATACATCAAAATATTTCATTACCTCAAAAAAAAAGTTTTAAAAAATCATCTTGGATGCATTCGATAATTATTTTTATTTATAAATTTTATATACTGTATACAAAATATTGTATATTAATAAGAAATAGTCTCCCTCCAGAGTAAAGAATTTAATCTTTGTACAGGTGTGTACGGTGACGTGCAAAGAGTGAAAATATTGTATAATAAAAAGGATTCGGCCTTAATACAACTCGCAGAGCCACATCAAGCTCATCTCGGTATATTTGAATACAATTAGTATGTTTCATGTTTGTGTACAATAAATTGAGTGTTGTTGTTTATGTTTTAGCCATGACTCACATGGATAAGTTACGTGTGTACGGCAAAGCGATGAGAGTTATGCTGAGCAAACATCAAACTGTTCAGCTACCCAAGGAAGGACAACCAGACGCTGGTTTAACAAGGTATATACTGAATTATTGAATATAAGATATTATTATACTAACATGATCTTTACAACTTTACAGAGACTATTCTCAGAGTCCTTTACATAGATTCAAGAAGCCTGGTAGTAAAAATTATCAGAATATTTACCCGCCAAGTGCAACGCTTCACCTTTCAAACATTCCGTAAGTGTAATCTTGGTATATAATAAAAACAATGGCAACACTTTTCTAACTAGCGTAGCCACTTTTAATTACTGGCATATACATTGCTTAATTCTGTACTGAAATGCAGTCCTATTTCTATCAATATACTCTACGTATGAAGGTGAGTCATAAACATAAACCAAACATATTTAATATGTTCTAGCATATTAAAATTTAAAGGTACAGAATAGTGTAATATATCTACGTAGTCTCTATGCCGTTCAATACAAGAATTCCAGTGCTCAGAAAGTTGGGATGTCTGCTGCAGCTTTTCGTTGGATCATCGGAGTGATCCAATTTGTAAATATCACTCTAATGATTATGGTGGATATTCAAGACACTCGAAGTTGCAACAACAAAATACGTACTCCGAAATCCATATTGTTTTGATTCAATTGAAGGTTGTATGTGATTCTTATGGATATAAATTTAATGTACTGTTATACTGAGGAGATATGGCACAATTTTTTCTCCGTTCTCTTGGATTTCGGTTTGCGGTATTGAACTCATGTTTTATTTCCAGTAACAAATCTTTCTAGAAAGCCATCTGCTTCAAAGCAATAAAAATTTGCCTTGCAACGATGCTCCTTTTAAGACTTGTCAGTCTCTTTGATCTGTACATCTATACTCTGTTTAGAAATCCCAGTTAAGATGCAGCTTTTAATAAAAGCATTCCATTGTACGCTTTTATTAAATAAGCCTCGTTCACCACATATGAGCGTTTTTCAGAAAAAAAGTGTATGTTTGAGAATACCGATTCTTTTGACTGATCAATCAATGCATTATTCTAAGATGTATTTTTATTGCTGTGTCTTGCTTTTTAAAAGGGTTGAAATGCAATAAAAGTGATTATTTCCTGTATGAAATTGGCAATGACTACAGATTCTTAAAATATTATGTGTACTGCTTAGAAGTATTGTGTATTGAGGATAAATTGCTTCTTAGCAAAGTTTTCTTCAATGCTGTGAATTTTGAAGAATCACACACGCTACTTGATATTGTAGTGTTTTGCTAAAAACATCTAATGCAAAATATCTAGATATTTATCTAATATTCGCTATTTTTTTAATGATTAGATATTGACAATCATTCTGACAAAATTTACCTTTTTTTTACTACTGTCCTAAAAAATAAATTAGTGCTGTTTACAAATTACTGCTGTTGGTTCTTCTGCTAAGACTTACTATTTTTCCTCGAATTTTGTCTTGGATGATAAGAAGCTACATCATTTCATGTTTCATATTGTACACCCAACTGATATGGAGAAAGTTTCCTTAGATCTATATTTCGAAAGATTCCAGATTTTAATCGCCTTCTCTCTAAAATGTCCACCTTTTATTTCATATATAATGACAAAGAACACATAGCAACTTACCATTCCTTTTTTTAAAAGCGAGGTTAAGTTGCCGTTCTTCATTTGATAAATGTTGTCCTGCCTTCAGTGGCGTAGCTAGGGTATGTGCCGCCCGGGGCAATCCTTAAAATTGCCGCCCCTCCCCCATACATTTTTTTGCAGGGTCATAAAATCAGCATTTCTTAAAATAATAAATTGATTATTGTTAAGCTCTTGCTATTCGTAAATTTACATAAATTTTAGTTTATTCAGGGTTTAGAACCACACTAGACGATTCCATCGCGAATATGCCGCCCCTAAGCGAGTGCCGCCCGGGGCGGCCCGCCCCCTCCGCCCCCCTTTCCCTATAGCCACGTCACTGCCTGCCTTCTCGATCCAGTATTTTTTTTTATAGAGTGTATTCCGTGCATTCAGTCTATGTGATTTGTCGAGTCATTTGTTTTGGGTTTGCATACGCTCATAAATTTAGTTTTATTAGAATTTAATTTTAGACCCTATGTTTAAAAGGCTTCTATTACATTAAACATAGTCTACATTGCCCAAGTGGTTTTGATATCCTTTTTACATAGTGATGTTGAACTCAGGGCCGGCCCTAGGTTATTATGCGCCCCAGGCAAAAACTAAATTTGCGCCCCCCCCCCCCATATTAATACTTTATTAACTCATTACATGAGCGCAAAAATAATTCAAATTAAAGTAATTCAATATTATATTTGACACCATATTTTTTTGCGATTGTGAGTATTTTAAGAATTTGTAGTTTTATTTTCGTCGCGATTTTTTACGCGTGAAATAAGCTAAAGAGTGCACAGTAGTGTATACAAAAAAAGAATATCAGATTATATTTTTTAACAATATTGTTTGATAATTTTAAGTAAATATTGCGCCTTTATTTGGTATCACGGCGCCCCACAAGATCTAGCGCCCCAGGCGATCGCCTGTACTGCCTGCCCCTCGGGCCGGCCCTGGTTGAACTTAATAACTTTTTTTACGATGGCTTTTGGAGCACACTATCTTAGGGCGCAGACTTTCAGCGACACGCTATCTATGGGTTGTTGTCAGAGAGGTGTGTTTTATTGTCATCATTCTCAGGAAGAAGAGGTGGCGCAGATTCCTAACTGACTTTTTAAGGAGGGCCTCGCTCTGTGGAGGCAGTTCAAAAGGCTGCTGTCTTGGTGAAGGACGCAGTTTGGGACCTTTTCCGGAGAATGCCTTTAATTAGGTGTAGTCTTCAATGAGGGCGGTCAACTAAGTATAATAGTTCGGCGAATGGTGGCCCGACAAGCCAAGATTTAAAAAAAAACACTGCGGTTAGGCCAATGAAAAAGGAAGTTCGCTGTTCCTTGTTCCGGTCTGTCGACAACCCAAGATCAACTGTTCAGTGTGGCTCAAAAATGTTATTATCCCTAGCTCCTGTCAAAGTTAAAATGATCTTAAAATCACACAAATATGTGTGACTAATTAAAGTTTCAATTAATAAACCTCTGTCCTTACAATTTTATTCTTGTTAGAAATGAAAAATGACAGAGCGTCTCTCTACTCTTAAATGATATGTGCCAGCCATTTTAAGCTACTGCTATCTTTGTGCTGCATGCATGATTCGTATATGTAACCCTGCTGATAAATTTGACTCACTTTGTAGTATTATGATGTATGCCTTTTATATTCGTATTTTTACTATTATTTCATTTACCTTTTAAATCCATATAAAACGATATAATCAATGTGGACTTTGAAGTAATGATTTTTTTGTTACATGAATTTGATTTTCTTCTAGATAAAACGTACTTTTTAAAAACTGTATATACCTTAAGTGCTCGATATTTTAACATATACAATAAATATAGTATTAGAAATATACATAGCTGCTTATAATTACCCATAGATACATACTTATTGTTGCTAAATAAGAAAATTGCCATTGCTTAAACATCCCAACATATATTTTTAATGTCATATTCATATATCTATGTAAATTTATTACTCTGAATTTAAAATTACAGAGCTACCGTGTCAGAAGAGGAGATCAAAGAAGCGTTTACAAAGAAGGGCTTCACTGTTAAAGCCTTCAAATTTTTCCCGTAAGATTTTTTTCTTTTAAACATATATTCATAATCGTATTGATGACTTATAATTTAATTTGAAATTACAGCAAGGATCGTAAAATGGCACTTGTTCAACTTCCATCCATCGACGACGCTGTAGCAGCCCTTATCAAGATGCACAACCATCAGTTATCCGAGTCCAACCACCTGAGGGTGTCGTTCTCCAAGTCTAACATATAAACAACTGCGGAGCATCGTCGTAACCATGTTAACTTGATCGAAAATTGTGAAAGCCGTCGTTGTAACGGAGTACCATATTTTATTAAAATAATATTGAGAGATTCGATATATCTTGAAAATATTGTTTAATATATATATTATAATATACAATAAATATGAGAGTTCAAGTGACATTGTTTATAATACCGATGCTGTATTAGTCATGAATAAGTATTATCTATTATGCAATTACAAAGGGAATGTAAGTAAGAAAAAAAATGTCCATCTGGTAATGTGTGATATATTAATATAGCCATATCATAAATCAATGGATGTTGAGTATATAATATTAATAATGGTCTTAAAGTGTAATTTGACTGAGTAGTCAATGAATCATTAACACATTATAATGCCAAAAATACATTTTTAAGGAAAAACTTATAAATTAGGTGCGCAGGTCTCTATAATAATAACAATATTATCGCTAAATTATTACCACCTTTCCGAATCTGATCGGCTCTAACGTAAAAACGAGAGATTTACCACTTTTGTTTCAACTTCAACTTCAACTGCAAACAAATCATATCACTTTCTATGTATATTTTTGTGATATCTTCGTTTTTACACGTGTGTACGACGTACGTAGCTTTTTTCGATGATAAAATGATTTTTGGTGCAATTTTTGTAATCGTTGTCTATTCTGCTAGATTAAATTGAGAAATTTACTTGCAAATACATATATATGTCCATTTTTGAATATTATCGTTACATATAATATTTATCGTGCCACATACATGCAAAAATATATGGTATATTTTATATTATATTATTTTAAGTCGTTCAACAGGTAATTGAAAAAGTGTTACGTATATTATTATATATATATATATTACATATTATAGTATGTATGTGAGTGCAATATATAAACGTATTGAGATTTATTTTATTAAAATTAGTTATTAGATGTATCATATTACATATATATATATATATATTATATATATACATACATACGTCTGAGAACACATTCAGAATCTTTGAAAATTGCATTTTTTGATCGAGAACAAACCAGTGTGACTGGCGATCTTTACTAGGAATAGTGCGTATTTGTTAGAAATGAATGCTCCTTTGTCGAGTTCAAAGGTGAAAATTTTAATAATTTATACATATATATATATCATTATAATATTATACACAATACAGACTTTTTCCCTACTTGACGGACCAAGGGTGCATCTTCATTTTTGCGATCTGATATGAAGCTCTGCTAGATTAAAGTTACAATATAAATTGAAAAGTACAGTATTTTTGTCTGTTATATTACAATTTAAGATAATTTCATATTTTTATTATGATTATTAATATTTTCAATCATATTATATGAGTATTATATAAATTATATTTGTTATTGTAATAGTTTTAACAATGATTGTCGGCGTTAGCGTTATTATATTGTACTATTTTTTTATTATAAGTACATATATAATTTTTTCCAATAATTTTAGATGTTAAGTTTTTATCGTAGAGTATTTACATATTTGTGTTTGTACAGATTATGTAGATGCCTTAATTTTTTTCTTATGGCTCTTTTACAATTGCTGATAATGGTGACTATTTTTTTCTTTTGTATTTTAGATTAACGATTATGTTAGTTACTTTTATATTCTACTTTAGTTTTCTTAGTGGGTTAGTATTTTATTTCTTTAAAACTTTCTAGCGGTTTAATCGAATGTTATGTTGCAAATACTCAAATCAGAACATGTAATATTTGGCTGAAATAATGAATAATTAAAAAATATATTATGACATGGGTATTCATCGGTAATTAGTGATTACTATATATGTATATGTAATAATCACGCGCATACATACATAGTATATATTATTTAAAATATACAATAGAGCTTAGATTGAAATATACAAAAAAAATCTAGAAGTAATGTTGACATTTAAAATGAATACTGATTTGAATCATTCAGATTTTAATAATATATATATAGCTGAATTAAATAAAGATAAAAATATTAGGAAACAGGGTGTGAAGTGTTGCCCTATAGAGCAGGACTTAGTATGGACTATGCCTTGCCATAAGCGGGATATTTGCAGCCGAAGTTCACGTTTATTGTGGACCTTCGTACGTTATTTGTCGCTTAGATTTTAGATGACACACTCTGCTAAGTGGTAATTTTTAGATAAAAAAAAAGTAAATTTGTCTATGTGCATTCTTATATATAAATATAAATGTATGTGAAAGTTTGTCGATACATTATTACGATGTATTTTTTTTTTAGTTTACGTCTAATGTGCAATGTTGAATAGAATCAATTGTATAAATTTGTTATTGTTTTAGATTTTTTATTATTCAATTTTGTGTTTGATTTTAATTTTATATTTATTGAATTTTATCCTATTTTATTAACAGTATATGAAATTATTTTATTTAGACAATGTATCGAATCGTGTATCGTCAAATTTTCACCGATTAAGAAACGCAACTTGAAAAATTGATTCGTTCATTGTGTTTGTGTGAAACTTTAGAAATATTTTTTTATTAATATATATTATATATCCTAGTATATGTTTAAGCGAATATTACAAAACCAAATCATTTTAAAAATACAGAAATGCATATCAAGAATTATTAGATGGATGTTTCCTCTGTTGCATTTTTTTTAATACTAGCAATGGCCAGTCGTCGACAATTTTTAATATTGAACCTCGATTTTTGCATTTAATTTATATAACATATAATACGGCACCCAAATTATTAAAGTAATCTCGAATCTTTAACTCTCTCGCCTCTTTTATGTAAATAAATTCCATTCTATCTTCCTAAAGGATGAATTGGAACACATAACTTATAAAAAATATATTTTCTTATCACATTCTACAATCGACGTACAATGTTATTTTTAAAATGGTATGCGTTTTTAATAATTTTTAATAATTTAATAATAAATAAATCATACAAAAAGCACATACCTCATGTGACGCACATGAAATTAATCTAATTATTGTTTACTTTTACGATAATATTTTATCTTAATTTTCTTATAATACGGTAATAATTTACTACATATAACCTAATCGATACACAATTTTAATATTTTTTTTATAAATGCTTCACACAATGTTATTGTATTTTACGTTTAATTTCATTCTTTTAATTCAATCATTACTTTACAATTATATAGATTTATGTTAAAATTATCATTTTGTTTTTTTATTTATTTTTTTCCTATTGCTTTTCCTTTATTCCTATAATCTGATTTTATTTTCAGTTTTATAATATGAAACGTATCAAACTGAACTGAGAATCTTCAAAAACAAACGCTTCACTTCAAGAATGAAAATAAAAATATAATGGGATCAATGACCAAAAATAAAATAATTAAAGAAAAAATTTAATCGCAAAATATCAATATTAATAATATACATATATGTACCCAAAGTCTGAAATCACTAAGAAAGATAAATCGCTAAAATATAAACTTTTTCTTTTAACATTATACTTTTTGTTGCTTTCGTAAAGGTATTTGCAATCGTTGATGTGATTACTGAAATGTATAAAATACTCTTATAAAAATATTAATCCATATAATATGTAAACTATTTAGTAACGTAGCGAAGTAGTCGACACTTATCGTAACCTATTTTATTATCATTTATTATATTATTCAGGCATTAATATAAAAATTCATTAGATGAACGATTCTCAATCGACTTTTTTATATTTATATAAATTATAAAAAAATATTTTTCAACAAAATCACATATCTTACGGTAAACCAAAATATCTAAATGGGAACATTTCTGCTGTATAATGGAAATATATCTATTTTTGCCTATATTTTTTCATAAATTATATTTTCTCGTTGTTTTGACACATATTTTCTACTCTATACACAAATTACTTATCTTGTCACGTTATAATATATATATACATAAATATATATATTGGATAACCGTAGATTCTATATAGCTGATGATTCCTTGACCAAATGTTATAAGGTCATTCGTTTAGCGTTAAGTATTGAAACATAAATCTAAAATTTATTGTTACAAATTAAAATTAGTGAAAAATCTTGGGCACAAAATACATTTTTCTATTAGAGTAGGTTATTCTGTATTAAGAGAGGAGAGCCACAGCAAATTTACTTACATCATATATTTATTTCAGTTAATATATTAATAAATACAATACGAGTCCGCTTAACGTTACATTAATTCATTGGTCTGTTGATACATCTCATCAAGGCCAAATAATCATCCCTATGGCAAGGCATAGTGATACGGTTTAAATTGATTGTTTAATTAAAGTGACATGTGGCTGATCTATCTCTTAATCATAATGAAATATTCTTTTCACACATTTTTATCAACTTTCATGTGTATATAAATATATTTATATATCTATGAATGTATCTATGTACAATATACTATGTGTTTAATTTAACTAAAATAAGAATATTAATAGATTTTAAACCGTGCGTATGAGACAGGTTATTTAATAGTTTGGTGGCGTGGCATGTGGCATTCTGAATTCTAAAACTTTTCTCATCTATTATTGTCTTGTGTAACTTTTATAATCATCTTGTATACTAACAAACGTCTGTTTGTATCCAACGTGCGCGGTTATAGTATGATTTTTGCACTATGTCCGAAGGGATCATATATTTTTGAAAAGTTTTTCGTTGTTCGGAACGATAGATATTGTAAATTGAAAACATTATTGTCATTGGATGAGGACCATATTACATTTGACTGATCTTTATTTTTTAAATAAAGATATTTATGACATCGTTTTATATATTTAAATATATAAAATTGAAGCTGGATAACTAATAATTACTATAGATTTAAAGCGGATGTATATAAGACCGAACTTAGTAATGCACGCCGGTCTCGATTGTGAGGCTCTAAAGCCTGAGACAATCAGAATATTGGTGCAGTTTTATATTAGCATAAGCAGCTTCACTGTATAACATAATATATATGTATATATATATTTATATATATGTATGTATATATATAATAATATGTATTTCAATACATTTAAATTAATCATTGCACGAGTAACAATTTTATTGCAAAAATCAAACAACACGCCTTTAAGGTTTGGAGATAACCAGCTTTTGATCGTTTCTTTGTAAAAACGCCTTTACTGAGCTTCTTAGAACAAATTGTAAAAAATGATAATACATACTATATAAAATATTGTACAAGACAATCTTTTTTCTAAATCTAAATCTACTTTTAAGGTAATCGCCGAATCTGTCTCGCCACCAAATGATCAAGCATATTAACAGAATATATATTAACTAATAAAATTTTATCCGTATATGTATGTACATATAATTGAACTATTATATGGCTAAATGAAAGATCTGGTATTGTATGAAGATGTTCTACAATAACTTTTTCAAAGTAGATATATAAATAAACTAACTAGCATAATTTACATATACATATTGTAGAATTCAAACGTTTTTGTTAAGCTCTGAAAAGTGTTGCATTTCTTGGTTGAATCATAGTTAAATTTTTAAAGATTAATGAATGTTATTTATTTGAAATGAAGTTTCATTATATAAAGAAAAAAGTCTCTGTATATATATATTGACTAAATTTCTAAACCATTACGTTTCACTATATTAACATATAATACTTGTATTCAATAAAATCACTGTAAATCACTGATCTCTGTCTATTTCGATTTCCGCTTTACTGTATAAGTGTTAGGTTCGCCTTTTTCACACGTTTTAATATTTCATTGATGTTGGGTGCCAACTACAGTATTATATGTACGGACATATTAAAGTAAAGTAATTTATTGATAATAGTGAAATCATTAATTACTGGATGGTATATGATATACATATTAAGTAATGATATATTGTGTTATTTTTAAATTTTATTATAATATTATATAAATATACATTTCAGAATTATTATATTGGCATGTTGTATATTTTACAAAAGGTATGATTTATGTTCAAGTGGCTTCAATTCAGTGTTGATATACATATATATAATATATGTACACATGTGTGTGCGTGCTTGTATAAATTCATGTATATTATATAATATACACACTATACATACACGCATACGATAATTTTATGAGTCGGTGAATTTTTAGATTATTCTTTGTCATTTTATAATAAAAAATAAAAAATCTTTTGCTGTTTTATTTTTTACTTAAACACGTTTGCACCTTTGGATAAATTTGGATAAAATAAAAAATAAATAAAATACAATTAGAAGAATTCAATAGAAACAACTCATTAAAATTGATTTTATATTTGAGTTGAATTAACTTAAAATATAAAAGTGATCAAATTTTGAAATGAATAAAAAGTTAGTTGTACATCTAATATTTGATACAAGAACGATCAAGACCTACAATTGGTCAGTCGACGAGTGGTCAACACCCGGCCGACCGACCCCAAGACTCAGCTGATCCGACCTTCAACCTACGACCGCACACTGACAGCTTTGTATTGATATTATGACGCTACGGTATGATCGATTTATATCATACTTAGACATCAGCAATAATATTTACTTTTTTATTTAATTCAAACTTGTATTTAGGGATATTTTTACAATATATTGACAAAGTATTATTATTAGCTAAAAAGATTATAAAAAAATAATCTTGCTCTTCTAGTTTCTTTATAAAGTTAGTGATATTTACACTTTTATTATTAATAATTGATTGTACA
This sequence comes from Plectrocnemia conspersa, assembly GCF_051122295.1. Lineage (NCBI taxonomy): Eukaryota > Metazoa > Arthropoda > Insecta > Trichoptera > Polycentropodidae > Plectrocnemia > Plectrocnemia conspersa. Next base: position 22,794,294 of record NW_028277177.1, on the reverse strand, counting down.
TTTTATTTTAAATTAATTTGCTTATAATTATGATTATATTTACATATACAATATTTAGTTGGGTATTCAACTCTACTTTGAAGAAATTTAAAAAATTTTCTCGGCTTCCACCGACAAGTGGATATATTACTTAAATTTGTACTATCACTTAAATTAAAACCAGTTTGTGATACGCGGTGGAAATCCAGAATTGATGCAATTAGACTTGTGCGATATCAACTAGCTGAGATTTATGATGCATTTGTGGCGACTGGCGACCACCATGAATAGCAACAGACAAAAAAAGGGCAATTGTCTCATTGTTAATGCCCGTAACCAAGAATGTTCACCATTAATAATAAGACAAACATCATGGCACAAGAGGGATTTCTTTTGACCACACAACACGGGTCGTTAAGAGAATCCCTTTTGTGACTAAACGGTGCGGATGCAATTAATCATCACAACAGCAAACCCTTTCCGTAGAATTCGAAAGTCGGAGCAAGCAAAAACTCGCTTCCAAATATGCAACATCCGATTTCTCAAATTCTACGAAGCGACTCCAGCGATTGGCTAGGAGATCGACGCACAAGCGTGATTGGCCAGCAATGGTGCATCCCCCAAAAGAATATAAGCCCGGACTCCGACGAGGAGACGGCAGTTGATCCACAGTTGACACAAGACCTTGGTAGAGAGCCCAAGGCAGTCAAGCGAGAGACGAGACGCTGAGGCACGAGACAGAGACCAGACGCCAGAGAGAGGAATCAGAGGCAGTCGATCTATCAGCAGCCTTCCTGAGGAACCAGCTACGCGCCCCCACCTGACACTCCTGACACCTGTCGCATGCAGCTTGAGCCATCCTGAGCATCATCAACTGCACGAACTCCGACATCACGAGAAACGTCACGCCGTATTCGTCCATTAACAAACTTGTAAATATAAAATAATAAACAGTCCAATAGGATTCACCGAGGAGTCTCATTGGCCGCGAGGTCAACCACCCCTAGGGTTACGCTCCCTAAACATTGTTATATATAGATGAGAATAAAAAAAAGACAAAATTAAGAGAGTTATTATCTCGCGATCGGGAAACATCTGTAATTATAAATTTATTTGCTGCCTTATAATTTTGTATGACATATTAAGTTAATAAATACAATTAGCAAGCAGTTAGAGTCCATATATTTTAATATCAGCATAGTCCTTGTTTGACTTTTATCAAGGCTGCAGAGCAAATGGATTTAAATTAATTAAAATTGCAGATCATGAATTATCAGAAGCACTTTAAATACCTGCATAATTTCCTAAAAAAGATGATTGCAGAAGGCGAAAAGTAAAGAAATAATTCGATTATGAAAGTTGTGATGAACCTATACATCTAGGTTGAATTCTTAAATTGTAACTATACAATAAAATTAGAACATCAATAGTTTAATAAATGTTTCGCTGGAAGCATTACTGGAAAATTATACAAATTATAGAGAATCTTACCTTAAATAATCAACACAGGGAGAGTCTAAAGTCATGATCTATTTAATTAAAATTAAACATATCTATATACATATATAAGAATATAAGAAAATAAAATAATTAGTAGCTGAAAATTAATTAAAAAACACTTTTTTTTATAAATAGAGAATATTTATTTTCAGTTATTTTGTAATGTGATATACATTTTCAAATATAAAAAATTAAATCAGGGAAGTCTTTTTTCGGTTTTGCTATATAATTTACAACCCGTGATTTTTTCACTAAATAATTATACTAAAATATAAGTCTTATAATTTTAATTATAACATATATTACCTATATCAAAAATATATTTTATTTACAAATCAAGTACATATAGATACATAGCGATCGCCATTCAGAAGAAATAGGAGAAGTTTACATATACATTTATAGTCTTTTTAATATTATTAATATATGATACATAATAAAAATCCCAAACAATCTAAGGCACATTTTCTTAAACTATCGTTGAGCAAAATTTTCTTTAATAATTACATAAAATAATATCATCACCCTACATAGATAAAATTTTGACTATTAATTTTGAAATTTATAGTGAACATTAATATATATAAAATATCGTCTAAATCAGATTGTATTTTACAAATAAACTTTATAGAGTGATGATTATCTGTCATGTTCATAGAACAGAAATCACAATAAAATCATTAATCATACTTCATTAACATTTTTTTCTATTTTTATAATTAATATAAATTAGAAGTATTATTTTAATTATTCACACATTTGCATAGTACGTTTCATTTCACATCAATAAATAAATTTATCTAAATAAACATATAATGGATGTGTATAATGTATACAGTTATGCTGAATATTTATATGTTTTTTTTCTTCAAATCTTGACTTAGTTAATATTTCATACCTCTAATACTGTGCCGCATATTTAGACCAGTCAATGATGATTAACCCAGAGAGAATAAAATCTTTTAAATATATTTAGCACGTGGCTGATGATTTAGTATAGTAATCAATGACTTTTATTTTAAATAGAAAGACTCGAACTTTACAATACATTTTTATCTCTCTTTATTCGCTCTTCTTGGCAGCTGCCATCATTTCTTTCTTATAACTTTGCATGTAGAAATTTGTGAAGAGTACAATGAAGATGACAGAGTGTAGCATAAGTCCGCTAGATATACCCCTAAAAATATTAAAATGTATATAATTACAAAATACTTTAAAAAAAATTTCACATATATATAATTATTTTAAAATAAGGTATTACAAAAAAAAATGATAGAGATATGGATATAATTATTTAATAAAAATAATAGTTTTTAATAACCCACCAATTATGCAAAACTTATTTGGTGTTATGAATGAAATACAACCGCAATTCACAAATCTTTTTTGCATCAGCAAAAAATAAGAATAAATGCTTTCGCATGATTTATGAGATTATACGTCATACTAATAAACATGCTGACTAATCATTTTGAGTCAAGTTTTGCCAGACTTTTAAATAAACAGCATCAAGGATAATGATAAACAATCGTTGCAGAAACATTCTATAAAAAAATCGATATGAACAAATTATGTAACCGTCGAAATTAAATAGTTTTGTAGATTCCTACTTGAACTACATTTCTGTATTCATATTAAAAAAATGGACATGTTGTAACATATGTATGTAAATTATATTTATTTTTTATACAAAATTTATTCTGGTACGTGGTTTAATCTATATTCTTTTGTAAGCAAAAAGTTAATTAAATATGAGTATTTTAATTACTATTAATTTATGTATCAAAAATTTGATTACCTCGGATATCCACAGTCGTAGACTAGAGCGCTGGCCGAATGGAAGAACACCAAGAAGAATTGTATCTGAAACAAGTTAATTGCTACCATGAATAATATGTATGCCAAGATTAAGACTGAGTAAATTTCACCGGTACTTTAAGCGCTTCGAATCGCACAACAGCAAATAACAAATTGGATTCTGACGCCAGTTTACATGCTCCAAATATTCACTTAACCTTCACTCGTATACAAGTCATCACGATTTGACAACGTTTATTAGACATTTAAGATCTATGTTCTAAACACATATGCATATAATACGAACTCATTTTAAAGTATCACTGTAACAATGCTATTGGTTTATTTGCATAAGTTCGTTCGATTAACGCCCATACGACAGTTAAATATTCATGTTGGTCAATACATATATACAATTTATCGGTTTCTATTTATGGATATTACTATAAACCTCAATTAAGTGGATTTTGAATTTTACCACACATTTGACTAATTTCAATGCTTTTATTCAAGGGTATGTGTTTCTTTTTATTGTAATAATATTTAAATTCTGGAATCAATCACAATAATAACTCACTGGTCGATATTTAGGCAGTGATACTCCTGCCATGGTCACTAAATTTGAGCAACTGAACGTTTAGTATCACTGCCAAAATATCGACTAGTAAGTTCTCATCGCGATGAATCTCAGAATTTAAATAAATTTAATACTCGAGAATATCTAAATAAAAATTGTATTGTAATGAATACACAAAAACCTAAAACGATTACTAATGCACACACATAGCATTGCACACATGCATGTGCTCGCGCCACATAAATATATATTATACGGTAGTCAATCAAAATCTAGTATTACCCTAAAACCCTTATTTTTTATTTAATATTTAATAGCCGCTGTCACTTTATAGCAGCTAATATCACTTTTTCTAGTTATTTTGAACATATTTTTAACTGCTTACTAAGCGCTTAATAAAAATTCGGAAGTTCCTCTAAAAAACTACTAAAACGAGAATTTATATTGTTCGAGAAATTTTCTATTTTTTCGATAATTTTCATAGAGCTTTTATTGGTGAAAAGTAAATTAGTACAAATATTTTTAAGAATTTTGCAACCACTGCATAAGAAAGAGTGAGTCCGTGCTTAATGTTAATGCGTTAATGCACATTGCAATGTACATTTACTTTATTGCTTGTTTTTAAAGCCATTTTCGCATTATTTTCACTGGGATCTTTTTTACTTGATAGTGTATATTCTATTATTAAAAAATACACTACAATAATTCATGCCCCTTTAACTTATTTACGAAAAAATAAATAAATTTATATTTTTTTACGTACTTTATAAAAAAATTAAAAAAAAAATATTTTTTTATATACTTTCTTGGAATTCAAAAGTGTTTTAATATCAAAAAATTGTTTACGATTTTTCTTAACTATTCTGATCGGGGTTATCTTTGGGTTGGTAACCTAACAACTACATTAATACTTAAAAAAAAAAAAAAACGCTTTGCGTGTAAATCGGTGAATTGAAAAATGTATGGGGCTTTTCACGGAACTTTTTTTCACCAAAAATTATCTAACAAAGAAGAGAAAATATACACAAAGGCGATGATTTTTCCGGTTAAAAAATAAAATAAAATTTATTTAAGATGGTATGTGCATTCAAAAAGGTGGCTTTTAAAATGTTTTACCATTCTAAAATTTATTTTATATTTTAATTGCTGTAACATGTTTTACTATTGCCAAAAAAATATTAGAAAATTATATTTTACATACATAAAGACATCAACAATAACATTTTGCATTATTAAAATCGCACTCTATTATATACATATAACATATATATTTTTCATTTATTAAAATTTTTCGAGAAATAATAATCATCGAGAAACTAGAATACTTACTTAAGGTCTATCAAATAATTTAGAAAAAAAGCAATATAAATATAGTTAACCACATTACAAATAAATATTATTTTTAAATTTATTAAATATATTCAGTTGCAATATGGCAGGCGTTAACCCAATGCATTACAACAGTATGAAAGTATTCATGCACTACACTAAAATCAAAGCCTATCAGTTATAAACTATTATATTAATTTAAAATAAATAAATCACTATACACAATCTAGTTCGATTTATATTAATTATACATCACGATGTGTTTATATGTGATTGAAAAATCTAGTAAAACTTAATCTGTAATAATAGATTGTTACTATAAATACATAATAATCACTAATTTTGATCTACCAGATAACATAAAAATTTAAAAATACAAGGGTTCATATGGGGCTCAAACTAAGTATTAGTCACTGGTCCTTCGTACTGGTCATATGCTTCTGAACATATGTGACACACATGGCTCGAATGAATTTTTTTTTTAAACTTAACCTTATACTTTATCGTTGAAGTCTTGTGTAAAATCTGTAAGGAAGATATTAGCTGGAGTACCTCAAGATTCTGTGCTAAGACCAGTACACTTACGGTGGCATCACGAAGGTTAAATTTTGCTGATAATATATAATATGCTAAAAAAAATATAAAAGTCAAAGTCAATAGGTGAACCAAGATGTATTAAGTCAAATGAAATTAAATCACAGCACATCACAGTTTAACTAATAACGCAAAGTACATTGTCATGGCATTAGATGAGAACACGTATAAAACGAACGTAAAAAATATGGACTTCTCGGAAGACACACATAAATTAATGATATATCTACTATCCAGTTATTATTTTTATCCCTATCGGACATTTCTAATTAAAATATGAGGTTGTGTGAGAAAAATTCATATCAAATACATCTATTTTTTTAAGAAATAATGCATTGCGTGGCGAAAAAGATATTATATAACAGACATCTGAAATCAAAGTAGAAATCGGCATGCAAAAACGCATGCGTGCGAGCATAAGCTGCGTATTCATCAGCATATAAATGCTGAGGTAGCAATGCTGCTAATGTATATCTAATAATAACGCATGTGATTGCGGGTCACCTACAAATATTTTTTTGTAGTATCTTTAAAAACACTGTCACTGTGGTGAGACTCAATAAAAAAATAGACGCAGTATAATTTTATTGAACGTGCTAATGATATTTTGTAAGCTACAAAGTAAGAAAAAATCTAAATTGATCGTTCCCCGCCCAATAAACACGGCTCAATTATCTGCTTTTAAGAAAAAAACCTAAATTTTACGCTTCGTGGTCAATTAATTAAACATGCCGTTTTTTTTATATAATTTATACGTTTTTAAAGAAAAGTCAGAATAAATAACACGCGTTAAAACTATTAGCTTCTATGAAAAAAATTCACGATACGCAGCCAAATAACTCATAATATAATCATAAAGATATTCTTTTATCTATTATCTGTGAAAGTATTAAATATTCAAATCAAAATTATCTAAAAAATGTACAATTTTTTTTCATCAATATAAATTGAGGCGAGAGTTTTATTTATGTGATAGTGGCAATGTATCTAATTTAGTGGTTAAATAAAAAATAAGTTTACTGGTGTGAAACCACATTGACTAGACATTTTTTCAACTGATCAATTTGAAACCGTAATTATTTTAAACATCACACCAATGATACTCACGAATTGATTTTTTCCAGTTTATTTTTTAGGTATAGGCGTTTATATAAGGGTTTCTTGTTTTTTAATACGCGGTTCATTGACCAATATTATAAATAATGTTTAATCGTGATCGCTTTGATCATGGAAGCAATTGGCACCAAACGATTGAGCAAGTCAGGCTACTCAGTGGGTCAACCGGAGAGTTGCACTGAAGACAAGAATTGCACAACCCGACAGTGGTCCAGAAGCAGAACCTGCAGCCAGCCTTCAGCAGCCTCCACCATTATATCAATCAACTTTGAACACTCCCATGCAACTAGCAAACGTGCAATTATTGTCGCGAATAAGTCAAACAACTTGTGAAATATCGATTAGCTGAACCATGATATTTTAATCGCTTTTCAAGTATAAGACATTGCAATCAATAGGAAAATGATATTGACATTTCAGACACGCATACTTAATGACACTATCTAACTTTTAAAATATGACAATCATATTTATGTTTTCGAACTATTCACTCTATAAAACATTTCCTGAAGAAACTGTATTTTTTTATGAAGTGCTGCCCTGGATGCATTGCTTCATTCTAATTAAAGTTATCTTAAAATATATCTCACATATTAACATATTGATAACTGTTTACCAAAAGATATAATCTAACATTTATTTTTATTCATCTGACTGTATATATTGTATGTATAATACATTGCATTAGTATAGATTGAGTCCGTGAGCCTTTATTTAGGAAAGTTTAATATAGATGTAGATCATTAGAATCTAGTAAAATAGGACAGATAGTGACAGAATATTTGTCTCTCTCTACCTACCTCCGAAATCAATAACTCTCGCATACCGTAGCAAAAAGACAGGTTTCTAGGGCAGCAAACAACTTTCTAATCTGTACCTATCTACTCGTAGATGGGGACATATGGTCCTCTCTCCTCTTTCAGCCTCTATAAAGTCTAGTAAAGGTTGCGGATAAGTCTTGAAGTCAGCCTAAGGTCAGACGCTTGATACTATACGATAATTCATATATTTTTGATTTTTTATCATAGATTCTATTTTGATACTCTTAAGACATAACAGATGCGAGTGCAATGGGTTTACAACTAAGTTAACACAATCAACAACTACTAAATATTAAATTAAATATAGAAGACATTAGACTGAAATCAAAATCTGTAAATCAATGACTTCAATTTTATTAATTAATAAAATAAAAATATATTACTGCGTCATTCTTTTTTTAAACCGTAAATTTCACGCTTAATACTATACGATATATTTACGTTTTTTCTGTTGTGTGCTTTTAATTTTTTACTATGAGTTCTATTTTGTTATTAATTTGATACCATTGAGACGAAACAGAGATGAGTGCAATCGATTTACAACTGAGTAAACACAATCAACAACTATTAAATAAGTAAGCAGACATTAGACTGAAATTAAAATCTGTAAATCAATGACTTTAATTTTATCAAATAAAATTAACAATAAATAGATGTCACTATAAACGATCAAGCTGAATTTAAATTTAATTATTTAATACGTATGATTATGAAAATCATCTGTATGATTATGAAAATTTAGGAAAATGGATTGAAATTTTAATTATATATTAATCAATAATTCCGATTTTTCATATAAAAATTGAAATAATTGATATATAATATTTTATTGAATATATAGTATTACAGCTTATAATTAATAGATGTCATTATGAACGACTTTGGTTTTATTCTAATTATTTTTTACGATATTTATCCGTAAGATTATGAAAATGTAATCTGTTCTAATCGATCGGATTTATACGATCTCTTAGACACAATATATTTGAGATTAAAGTCCTAGAATTATAACACTGATCTTGCTGGTTACGGACAAACTGCTAATACTTTTGAAATCTTTGTTAAGTCACGAGAAACTTGAATCAAATCTATGTAATAAAATAATGAAATAAATTTTTACATTAAAATTGTAAATTTAAAATAGAAATACATAGAATATTATTAAAAAATAATAAACAACCTACTTTAATGATTTATTTATACGTATCTCAACAATGCCAGGTAATTTAATTTTATTAAAAAAAAAAGATAAAAACAATGCATTAGCCATAGATGGAAAATCACTTAATGTAATCAAATAATTGCGATGGCACTGAGCACGACTTGTCGATCAACGTAAATCTCATATGAGATATGAAAAACGCCAGTCTTTGTTTGCAGTCGTTATATGCTAATGTTTCATTCTCTGTATAAAGGATAATAACAACAAATTGTTTTTCGCAGTGCACCAGCAGGTACCTATCGACATTCTTTCGCTTGTGCGCCGATAGTTGTTGTTACTAAACCTTTTAAAACCGGCAAACATTCCAAACGGCCACTCTGCAACGCGGCGCGTGATTTCGAAACTTTTGAAAACACATCCAAAGAGCAAATTCCGCGATAGCTCCCCGGATGTTTAAATAAGTTTCGTACTTTGCAGAGATGACGAGGTTTTGCCTTCGTCAATAATAGCAAGGCTGCCGGACGAACTTGACACGTTTACACTGAACTTTCTCTTTCTCCCGCCCACTTAATAGTCTAGATGTCTAGAAGACTACTATCCACTAACTGTTGCAAAACCACTCGGTACGTATGAACAGATACGATTTCCTCTACATAGGGTTTGTCAATAATTTCGATTGCGCTCTACCTCTATCGTTTCTAATTGTAGACCTGCAATCGATCCACGAGAAAATTTAAAAAAATCTTGACTCAACACACGTGACAAGAAAAACATTTATGACCCATTTAGAGGTACTCCAACAGTATGGGTATACAATAACGTATGATCAGATATAATTTAATTTGCATGACGGTACTAGTCCTTGGACTCTCAGTCATTGTTAGACGCTTGTATAGAAAGTATCAAATCTCATACAGATAATAAATAATATTATTTATAGAGCTATACTGTATACTTTTAATTTTGAATTGAATATAAAGTCAGCAAATATCAATTTAATAGTAAAAATACATTCGATTTTAATAAAAAGGAACATAGAGAACAAGCAAGCGTTATGGAATCAGACAAAGTTCAGTTAATATCGATTACATGACAATATGCTAGCCTATGTTTATTTTTTTATGGTTTAATATAATCTTTTTTTAGTTTGAGAAACAAATATATTTTACATCATTTTAAAAGACTAGTCGTAAGACGTTAGTTGAAAATAAATATTAAATATGGCACACCTTAAATTTAAGAGTCGCGTGTATATATAAAAAAATATGTTTATAAAAAATTATTACAATGTAATATTGTTAAAAAGAACTCAAACATACCGATAATTATTTAGCAAGAAAATCAATTATTGAAATTTTATTAGAATAGAAAAAATCTTTCAGAAAAAGTTTTGATATCTGACTACATAATCAAGCATTTCTAAAATTGTATTTGCATAAATAAACCATCAATAGTAGTTTATTTTTAAATAACACTATCGAAAATAATTTATTGTTTGCTTACTTTTTTTTATTAATATGTTTTCCTTAGTATAAAAAAACTGCAAATCAAAATTAACAATATACTTTATTTAAAAGAGGATTATGCCATATATCTAAATACCATATTAAAAATGGTATATAATAGTGTATTACTTTTCATAATACTTAAAAATAGAAAGTATGTTTTTTTTTTTACAAATCGTGTTATATTGTCCTAACCCAATTTTTAGGGATACTAAGCATCAAAATTTGACACATGCAATCTCGAACCATTAAAGCTTCACTATAGCTATTTTTTACATCATGAAAAAAAAAGTTGTCATGAGCAAACACTGGACGCTCGAAATTGCACTTTTTTATTGACAGCATTAATCAACTGAAATTTGGCATGCCATTTTTTTAATTTTGACCTGCATACTTACCAATTGTAAAGTCGTAAGATGCTTCTTCCACCAAATATACTTCTGGTATTCTGGTCCCATTGCGGCCACCATATAATAGAAATACATTATGACGTGCACCAGGTTGTTAATGATGTTTGAGAATGTGCCATGACCTCCTGGTAATTAAAATAGTACATTTAAAAAAAATGTATAAGAACATATTCTTATGAATTACATACCTGCAATAAATTTCACGAGTACCCACGCTTCGAATGGCGTTAAACTATGATGGTATAAATGTAACCAAGTAATTTGACTGTTCTTTTTTCTTAACACAAAGAAAACTGTATCGGCGAATTCAGAGAGCTTTGAAAAGAAATATACCCAGCACAGATGCAGCATCTGAAAATAAAAACATATGAGTTATATTATCATAAAATAAGGAAAAAAATATTTTAAACAATAGGATGTATCAATAAATATTTTATGGCATTTCTTTTTGTTGCTTAAAGTATATATATAGGCGTACACATACGTCACTGCTAAAGGAAACGTTCTTGTGCGGTTTTAGAAAGTGTGTTGAGCAGGTTTCGTTCTCGCGCGTTGAAATCATTTTCGCTGCGACCGTGATCTTGAACGCAATGGTTCTCAAACATGTAAATATTCGACATGTTTCTTATACATAATTGCTCAATTATAAACGTGATAATTATTTTATAATGCAGAGATTAAATTGATTATACTCCGATAATTATGTTTATTTTCTTAATAATCGTTAGTATCAATCATTTTTTTGTATTTTAAAAATATTTAATACTAAAACTTAAATAATATATTTTTAACATTGTGCTTTTATATTGTTTTTAAAAAAATAATTGATTTTTATGATCTTCGATTTTTAATTATATAAAATAATTGTTTTGTAGCACTTATATAGTAGAACAATTATTTAGATACGAATAATTAATAAACCTATATATATATTATACATATAATTATTTATCAACTTTTATTAAATGAGAAAATAAATTTTTATACATATATAATATAAAATTTAAATAAAAAAAAATAATAAATCACTAAATATTGTATAAATAAATGTACATTGTATTAGTTTTGATAACTATTATAATAATCTAAAATAATAAAAAGCGAAAAATATACTTTTGATCAATCGCTTTTATACTTAATATTTAATCGAATAAAATAATTTTATAAACGTGTGAAAAAAATAAATAATTTCATGAAAAGTATGTCAAAAAATAAATAATGATTGATTATGACTTGATTCTCTTTGTGACAAAATAGCGAATATTTTTAATTAATATAGTGTTAGTTAATTTATATATATATTGTCGCACTTACTAAAAACTTTATAATACAAGAATACATATTTTTCACGCAGAATGAACACAAGGAAAGTAAAAATTCAAATTCAACGAAATCATCAACCGACAACAAGTGACACATTTAAAAATGTTTATGGAAGTTGTTTTACATTTTACCACAATATAACTTTTTTATATATCATAAAAACTATCTACTTTCGATTATAAATCAGCACTTTTCTAAAACTATACAGCATTTTGTCATAGTCTTTTTTTTCTAAACAATTAAAAATAATTTACCACTAAAATAATAACTGATAAATGGTTACTAATTCAGTTTATTCATCGTTCGCTATTTTTCATTCGAAACCACACACACACACATACGTTTACACGGTTGAAAACCCTCAGGCTTTATTGCTCTTACTTCCACTACATTTGTGCGAAAGAATTGTTTAACCGTTACGTTGCTTTCATTCAGCAATAAAATGATGAAAATCTGAAATTTATTTATGAATACGCTTCACACAATCTCTGATCGGACATGAATTAAAATTTTGATAGTGAAAGTAGCTGTCTAGTTGAATGCGAATATCAGTTTCGTTTTGAGGTCATCATCTCTCTTTTATATCTCATATCTAGAATTATCTGCACGTAATTGATCTATACTACACAAAAGGTATGATCAACAGTAGTATAAACATACTATATAATGACTTAATTTAGAAAACTTCTTAAAAATATGGTATTTACAGATAACATGAATTTTATTAATTGTCATTATTTTTTATGTTAGTATATAATTTAGCTAAACCATGCAATATAAAATGAGCATAGTAGAGCAGTTAAAAACTATATCTATATTTTTTATAATTATAATTAAAAGCCTAAAGACTATATATACAAATTATTTACCATTGCATTTAGTTGTATTTTACACAACTGAAATAAAATAAAAAATAAAAAAATGTAGAAAATATTTAAGGGAAAAACCTTATTGTACCGTGTTTTGTTTATATCATATACATATAATACAAATATTAGTGAACTAATTATTAATGGTAAAGTGAATGAGATTCGCATGACGTTTTTTTTTAATTAGCTTTACTCGTATATAAATATTGTATTACATCAAAATTATTAATCGGAAAAATATATTTTTACGTAATATTTAAATTTTCTTATACAATATTATTCAATTCAAACTTTCAACTTTTGATTTAAGATAAATATATTTGCATAATTTTAATGATTCGCTATACCACTAATAACTTATATACAAAACTGAAAAGAAAATCATTAAATATCTTAATATATTATCTAATCACTTTCACTTTTAAATTTTATCCGAGAGAATAATAATGAACAATATATATTTTATGGTTATATGTAACGGTTTTTTCCTAATAAAAACATTAGTTTAAGCTCTGACTCATCAATTTTTCATCATGTAATTTATAGTTACAGCGAATGTTAATACGTGTTATTATTTGTAACCTACAATGCTATTTAATTTGTTTGGTATAAACACTATATTTACATAAGCTATTAAATTAATGACTTAATTCGTGTAAAGTACTATAATGAATTATTTTTACAATTAATGCCTCGTTAGTGATTTAGAACGTTAGGAATTATTGGGTTATTTTAAATCAAGTTAAAAAATTTAGGTGTTGACACACCGTGACTTTGATGCTCTAAAAATATTCGTGAGCCTGTGTTAAATTAAAGCAACGAAGCATTTACATACATAGTTAAAAAAACATCACTCACCCTAGTAGCAGTTTCGCTGTTTCCGTAATCTACCGGTTGACACGTTAAACTATAATCACTCCACCAACCCGACATTAAGTGCTGTAATTAAATAATACTTGATTAATATAAATTGACTAATTGATTTAATTACAAGTACAACTCACCTCGTAAAACATATATGAAGATAATAATACTTGAAAGGCGTTATATGTGATGAGTGTGTTTTTTAGCTTATATGGTTTTCTATTTGCCATATATTGAGGGATTATAACCGTAACAAAAGCTAAATAGATGAGTACCATTGCCACTGTGGGCAAAGGGGTTTCAAAAAAAAACCATCCATGTACACGAGGATCTATAAATAAATAAAAAAGCATATATTGATTAATTTATTCATTGACGTTGGTAGATGTTTATTCATATTTATCACACTTCATTCACTTCCTATGAATTATGATAAAGTCACTGATAATCTAATTGCATGTTAATGTTTATTAACAATAATAGTTTGTGACGCCAATAAATAATTTGTGAAAGACGTATTGAGTGTAATTATACAATCTACTGTATAGTTTTAATCGATTTTATATGTATTTATGCGTACGAGATATTTACGTCAATATTTTCAACAATGCTACAATGTCATTGTACGTTTATATAACTAGGAGAGAATGTCTAGTTTATTATCGCGTCGAAAAAGCGGCCTTTGTACAATCACTGACCAGCGCAAAAAGAAAACAAGAAGGCTGTCAGTTCACTGACATTTTAAAATTGTATATATCTAGATGTATGTTTTATACAGGGTGAAGCAAAATAAATACAGAAGTTACGAAAGAGGCACATATTTAAATATAAATTATAAAAAAGTTTTTCAATATGCTCTAAAAATAATAATAAGCTAAACGTATATATCCTTTGAGATATGTTGAAGATGCTGATAATTATACAATCTGAGACAATGGCTTCTGTCAATAAATCAATACACACAAAAGTAAATATATGGTTAAAAATAATAAGAGAGGTGAGATAATTACGAAATAGAAAAATTGAAATATGTATAAGCGATCCTTATTGATAATACCAAAAAATAAGTGAAATAAGCTTAACAAAGTATAGTAAAATTGACATATAAAACAAAGTATGAATAGTGAAAGTCAATGAAAATTATCTTTAGTTCTCTATAAATTAGGAGAAACATTAAATATATTATATATATGAAGATAATATTTCTCGTGGAGACACAGAGCTATATATAATTACTACTCTAGAGGACGTAATTTTATCAGATGCTAATCACAAAACTGAGTCACTTTAAAATGTAGCTCAAAACGAGATGAATGATTTACAGATGTTCATGGCTCAGATAAAAGATATTGAAGCAATATGATTGAATTACTATAAACAAAGAACTCTCAACATTATCAAGATTGTATAATTATTAATCTAATAAACACAAAGCTGCTCCAATGAAAGAAAATGTTTAGT
Organism: Plectrocnemia conspersa; assembly: GCF_051122295.1. Classification (NCBI taxonomy): domain Eukaryota; kingdom Metazoa; phylum Arthropoda; class Insecta; order Trichoptera; family Polycentropodidae; genus Plectrocnemia; species Plectrocnemia conspersa. Next base: position 22,778,987 of record NW_028277177.1, on the reverse strand, counting down.
AAAACATTAATAAAAAAAAAGTATAAAATTTTAACAATATACAAATTGTACAACCAAAATTTTTTTTTTAAGTATTACGATATAATTTTTTTAAACTATAAATAAGCTTTTTTGTAAATAATGTTTATTCTCACACATGAATAATAATTCATGGGTTTTAATCCTATGTTATAATCATTGAAAGTCAAAATGAAACAGTTTCGAAATTAAAATTGTTTCTGATTTATTTTCCTTGACTAAAAGCTTGCACAACTACAATATAAACTATGTTATAAGCAATAATAGTTTAGGGCTTTAATTTGCTTTTATAAATTTCAATATTTTAACACTAGCTATACGGATGTCGCCTCGACAATTCTAAATTTAGGAAATGAACCGGTTTTTAGTTACGTATTTGCTACATTTATTATATTTTTTTACAATTCTAACACAATGTGTTATTATGAAATTAGTAAAAATAACATGATTTATAAACTTGTATGTAAATATACTATAATAAAAAAATATTTATCATTTACCAGCTATCGTCTCCGCTTGCATCCAGTACTTGTTTATTAAAGTAGTCCAGTTACTATCAGAGTAATAATCGTCCATAGCAATCTTCACAAAGCCCGACATTTTGGCTGATTTTATAAATACTTTTTCACAGAATATTTATTATAACTTTATCACTATTTATAAATTAAACACTAAAACACTATAGAATCAATCACGATTTTCCAACTGAATTCGACGATCGCGGGTTTGCGCTGTGCCGATGCGTCGATCTCACTTCCTGCAATTAAAATAAGATTATAATTTTTATTTTATTTATCAATAATCTTTAATAAAAACAACGAAGGTGATTACTTTTATTTATGTTTATGAATCATTTTCGTTTAAATGTAATATTTTAACGTCATAAATTAAACTGAACGCGTGGCATACTTGTGAAATTTATTGATTTTTGTTTAGCACACATTTATATTGAATAAATATTAATTATATATTTGCGGGACGAAAGCTTCCGGAGCTTCAGCGCCGGTTAACTGTCCGACATCGCCAGTTAATCTAACCGAGAATTTAGAGAGGCAAACCTCTCCCGTGACAGTCGGAACGCGAATGGCAAAATCTCGATGGCCGGATCTGCTTTCGGCACACGAAACCTCCATAACGGAACCTGTCTGAAGATAGTGAAATTCACTCGGAAATTAAAATAATCTTTTAATACACAGCCGTCCTTTCCACCTAAAAATTTAATATTTCAACACTAAACCACCAAAGATTAAATAATTAAATTAATTACCATATATTATATGAATATATTAAATGTTATGTTTTGTTACCTAATACTTTTCTTCGTAATATTTTAAATCAAACATATAGAAAGTCAATCGTACAATGTTTCGCATTTTTATAATAAAAAAAAATCGATACATTTCTCCATTTATTCGAACAGTATCAATGTAATTTCTAATGCTCTTTGTAAGGCGGTAACACAGAAAATATTATAACGTTATATAAAAATCTTGCATCATTTTTAAATTAATGCTCTTAAATAATAATTTAAATGAGGTGTGGAAAGTATTGATTATTGATAATCTGAATAAAACATATTAAAGGCAATTAAAATACCTAAAAGTATTTTATCTTGTTTAATAAATACTATACGAGGTCATAGGTCATGTTTATTTGGTTACTCATATGCGATCCGATTCAGGTTTCGCAAGAATGTGACGAAATTTTTATTTCCAACATTTTACTCCGAAAACATTGAGTGCAAGTGGGTTAAGGTGAGCCATGCCCTTCATATAAATTATTTTATTTTACGTCGCTTCTTTGTTGCACCAAATATTTTTATTGTCTGATATTGTCCAAAAAACACATTTAGTAAAATGTTTATCAACATAATATTAATACATATGTTTATTTATTAAACATGGTATAATACTATATTTAAATTAAAAGTGAAATTTGCTCAAAAATTAACATACGTGTATTTTAATAGAATGTGCGATTCTTACGTTAGTTACGAAATTCGCATGATATTAAATATTTAACATTTTCTATTTTATTAATTTATATAAATGCATTAAGTATCTCTTCTAAATATTAATGATGCGCGCATTCACTTTTCTCTTATATATTATTCATTGAGTTGAATCTTTCAAATAAATATAATTTTGGAAACGGTGTCATTCAAGCAAAAATAAGACTTGCCTTTGTATAAATAAATGTCAAATGCACACTTTATTCTTGGTTCATTTAATAAAATTTCATAAAATATTATTCTTACGTACTATTTTTATTATATTTTTCAGGCGTGTGCCTAATTGAATTTTTGCTCCTATTATTTCTCGTGAGCCCATTGCTTCGGTTAGAATGTCTTCTTCGATATAATATAGCAAAATCAATGAGAGTTTATATTAAAAAAAGGCAGACAAAAAGAACTTGTTCTCAAACACAAAAAATCATCTGGCCGTACATCAAGTTCTACCGCTGTACAGCTCTTCTGAGAACTTTCTTCTGAAGTGTTGCGGAAGAAAAATGAACCACGTTCGAAAGTGAAATTGTGTCAGTGTCGACAGAATGACAATACACATACAATGATATTAAAATTCAATTTTAATAGATAAATAATAAAAAGAATTATTATTTTGCATTATTAAAAAAAATGTCCAATTTAATATTCTCAAGAATAACAATTATAGTCGGTTATCCTAAACGTTCCAATTTATATTTTAGTAATTTATGGGCCGTTATGGGTCGAATTGCTTTTGTCACAATTGCAACTGACCGCAGCGGTATTTTGCGCTATACAGCAAAGTCTGCATAGTTATTTTGACTTACATTCTACGACTGTGTAAAATTAAGCTTTGATCTAAATCGTGCCAAATCAATAACGAAAATAATGTGAAAGACCTGACACTATATATTGGCGCAAAAATATAAAAGCTGCAATTCATTATATAAATATATATATTGTAATTTTATCTACGTTTATTAAATCACGTTAGAGAAAGAAAAAAGATGATCATAAACATAGTATTTGATTGCAGGTATATTATATGCCAAGCCCACGATTAAAAGAACAGCAATAGTATGTTTAAAAGTTTTTCTTAAAACATGTAAGTGAAATATTAAATTGTTAATTTAATCAATAATGCTACAAATAACAATTTTTACTGAGTAAACAGTTATTAATATTTTTTCTGTTTAATAAGCTAAACCATATAAAATAAAATAGTAAACAATAATGAGTCTGCTGAATTAAAAATCTTTTTTTTTTAAGAAATATAAATAAATAAAAATTGCTTATAGTGTCATTTTAATTTTACTTTAATTTTAATTACTCGAGAATGAAAAAAATTATCTAATTTCATCCAAATTCTCAAAAAAATTGGACATAGGAAAAAATACATGTAATATACAGTATGTGCTTACATTATTACAATATAGTTTTTGTATATGAAAAAAAGTTTCAATGAATAAAAATATATGTGAATTTAATTAATTTAATTACCATTAAGAATTAATAAACATACAATTATGTATTTATTTTATTACTATTATTCCTAAAATATTTATTGTATGCTCATTAAATGGTCACATTCCACTACATAATATTTTACCTCTTATTTTGAAAAAAGTTAAAAAATCTAATCGTAGTATAATTTATAAATCATTTATATAAAAACATTAAAGTCATTGATCCTTGCATTCTATATTTTTTGTTAATCGGAAATATTTGCTAATCGTGATTCCTAGAGTCGGTCATAAAACATATATTTTCAAACAATGTTTTAAGAGAATTGATCTGTCGCTTTTTAACTAATTGCCTTTAATGCAACTGTGTTTTAAAATAACTACATGTTTTTAAAATTGCAACAATAAAATTTTTAACAAAAAATATTGTATGGTTTTCCTAAGTTATAAAAAAATATTGTGAGTATTTTAAAAAAATATTCATCAATGAAATTATGAATCAGGGAACAAATTTTATTTACCTTTAATTGCATAGAAGTGAAAAATGTAGGTAATAAAGCCACTATAAACGATATAATTTTACAAAAAAATAAACTAAAACTATTTTATATTTTTATTGAAGAAATAAATAGCCTCAAGCATTTACAAAAGTGTTTCTTAAACTTATCTGTAGCAATGTTTAAATCACATATGTAATACTATCCATTAGATACATTAAACTTTATATAAAATGATTAGTAGAAATTATAAATTTCTCCTAATCATTTTACTAAAAATTTGAAAATAATAAGATTTATGCAGAATTCGAACCTATGTTTTGAGACTTTTAATTATCGGCTAATACTACTGATATATCGTGCTGTAATAGTTTAATTTCATAGCAAGACAAAACTATCTTTATTTTAAATGCAAAGCAAAATAAAAATATATATACTGTTGTCCTTTTTGAGAACCTATTTTTGCGAAACGCTTTGAAACAGTTGATCTAATATCAAGAACTCAAAGGTGTTCATTCAATAAAACATAAATTTATAAGTAATAAGAATGTTAAATTATTAGAGAAATTTAACGATGTGCGGTAGTTAGTTAGGAAAATTTATGTATTTTATATTAGTAAAATATCTCAAAATAAATATCAATATATCTTCAATAGTAAATAAATATTTTTTTAATTAAAAATACTTGAAAATTCCAGATATGCAAGAAAATAAACTAAATCATTTATGTTATTTTTAAAAATATGTAATATAATATTTTATAATCATTTATATTTACAATTCATTTTTATAATTGCTTATTTATATTCACAATTAAATTTTCTAAAACATGCTCTCGAGAACTAACTAGCTTTGGTTATATTTCCAGCTTTAATTGTACTCACAGACAGTATTTCTTGTAATTAAAACTTTAATATACAAGTTGAATATGCTTTATATCAACAGTTCTTTAAATGCTTTCAGTCTACACAATCTGCGTTTTTACATATTTTTGAGATACACTTGCATTAACTATTGTATAATATAAAGCTTTAACTATTATTATTTTTAAGAAGCAATGATAATGTTTAAGTATTGCAAATCAAATACTCACTTTTTGGTATCGGAGGCTGTAGACGGAACACAAAATTTAAAGATTTCATTACGAACACTGTTTATATAGTTAAATCAATGTATACTTATAATCCATACACGAATTATGTATATATATTTAATTTTCATAGGTAAAACACACCTAGTTAATTTACAATCAGAATATTTTGATTCAGTTTAATCGAACAACGCACATAAATAATTAATAAAAATTGTTAATAAAAAACAAATGACACGTTACTAGGCAACATGCTTTATATTTAAATGCTGATTTTTCATTGGTCGACAGTCAGAGCCTCAAATTTAAAACAAAAGAATTTAGTACATAGGAGCTTCGAAATAAATCGAACAAACTTAATTTTTAATTTGTATTGATTTGAATTAAATATATTTCCTTTGTTTACGTGTATTATTAAAAACCGTTTATATAAAGCGATATAATTTACAGAGTAAAAAATTTAATGAAGAGCGTTTAAATTTTGAAGCGAGCGCGGTAATAAAATTTTTAACTGTTTCTTTTATTAAATATTTATATCAAATTGATTTTAAGAGAATCAATTATTAATAGACAACACATTAATAAATCTTACTGATTAAAAGGCATTCAACAAATAATTAAAACAAAAAGATAAGTTAATTGCTTTGCTACGTATGAAACTGAAAAGGTAAATAAATATTATCGCCCTAAATAATATCATGAAATAATATGTTAATTTTGATTTAATAAAAGTGTAATATAATATTATATAAATATTTTATTTAAATATTACAATTAAAAATATTTAACAGTATCAAATCTTAAATTAAATTATAAAAAACATTGAGTCAGTTTATCGGTATGAACAAAACCAGTTACACGAAAAGCAGAGGAAGGGTCTCTGCTCTCAATTTCTTTAGTCCATAAGTATGAACAGGTTACCGACATATGAGCCGATTTAAAAATAAATTCTATTTACTTTTATTTTATTTTTATTGCCCTATTAATAAAATGTAAAATACAGAAATATTTAACATTTTTTATAACATGTTAATGTGCGTTAATAATCATGTGGCAATACACAAGAATTGTATACCTTCATATTGCATTTGAATTACAAAGTACATCGCTTTATTCGCGAATGCTAATGTTTAGAAAATTAAACTTAATTTTCTTTCCTGTTCACCTAGATTCGCAACGCTTATTGCAAATCGCTAATGGGACTTACAAAGTTCAAGCGTTGACTTATCTTTAGCTAAAGGTATAAAAGGAAGTCATTGAAAAATTATCAATCATACATAAACGCATGATTGATTTACTTGTTTTTGCTTATTGCATCATGTTATTGCATTGCATGTGTGTGTACAATTAATGTGTATGAGATCATACGTAATAATAAGTATGCATTGATGGAGCAAATCAAAAAAGCTTCCTCGTTTTAATTCAATAACATAATATAATAAAGTCGGTGTTTTTTATAAAAATAACGATATGTTATTAGTTAAGCTCGTAGAAAGTTTTTTATGACGAGATAATGACAATTTTATTTTATGACAATTAAAATTATACTTTCACTATATTCGCATGTGCTCAAATGCAAATAACAAAGATTTTCAGCAAATTTTTTTTAACAAATGCATAAATTTTATGACTTTCTACGCTTTGCTTTCAATTAATGCGATCTGCAATGAGCTTTACATTAGTATATTAAATGTAAATTTATATTGCAAAGTAGTATTAAAAATACTTTCATATTATATTAAACAGTAGATCGTAAATATCCGAATCCATGTTGTTTATCAGTGACTATAAATATACACATGTTTAATAATTTGCAATAATTATTTCTGTATTGTGTATAATCGAGTATTTACTATATTAAGTAGAAAACGCTTTTATAAAAAAATATTTAACATACTAATATTGGCGTATAATTCTTTCACGATAACTGCTTAGTTATTTTTTTTAAATTGTTTTAAACAATATACATTTTTTTAATGGTTATAAAAAACATACAAGAAACATACAATTGCTATAAATAAAATACTAAAGACCATCTCAACAGGCTTTAAAGAAAAATTCTCATTTTGAGAAGCCATGCAAAACAGTTTAAGAGCGCGTAGCAATGTTTCTAAAAATATTTCTCACAAAACACTCACGTTTACAAAGCGGCGACTGCCACGTGAATGAAAATGGAAAATGAAATATGGGCATGCAGGAATTATGTGCGGTTACCCAATCGTGGAAAGCAGAGGGTAAACTGTTTAAACTGCAAGCAGTGCAATTGAATGTGGAAATACTGGTTTAATCGGATAGTTCTTTGGTATCATTACCCACATTTGAACAACTTTGACCGATGCAACTGCGCAGGTTTAACGAGCTATTGACCAATAAGCTTACTTTTCCAAGTATTCAATTAAAAGGAAAATCGGTCGCCATTTCTTCGGTGAGGGGAAATTCGCTCGTTTTCAGTTCAAGGAAAGTGAGTTTGCCAATCTGGTTTAGAGCGCGATACATTGACTCATATTTATAATTTATGCACTTGATGAAAGTTAAACTGTTCATGATTTTCTTCACTGTCGACTATTATACATAAACATATTATATATAGCTATACAAGATAATAACTATAGTTATAATATGATATTAAATAAGAAAAGATCAATTAAACAAATTGTTTTTATTATCAATTTGCAATCTATAAGATTTATAAAAAATATATATTTAATTTATAAAGACATTTAGTAATTTATTAACGAATATTTATTAATTTTAATTTTACATGTTTGTTCAAAATATCGATAAGTATCGTACCAGTTATGACAAAAATATGAGAAGTGAATGAAGAGGTACTCAATCTCTATATTAAATTATTAATTTGGCTTGAGTAATAAACACTCAATAAAGCAAGTGCATAAATTGACAAAATATATTTACGAAGACTCAAAATAAATATTTTGCTCAGCCGTATCATTTGATATAGACCCAGGCTTTCGACAAAGTGTGGCAGCTTAGACTACTCCACAAAATTAAGAGAAAATTAAGCTTCCATACAACAAATTATTAATAATCTAATCCTACGCTTTTGGAGAAGTTAACCAAAAACTGGGTGTGCTTCAGGAAGCGTTCTTGGACCGATGCTCCATTTTTTATACACGATAGATCATCACAAACTAAACAAGAATTGCTACATTTGCTGACGACACTACAATAAAAGCGTCAATTCTGACCCAAAATTGCATAAAAGAAACTGCAATATCATCTCTAAAAAGATCGAGCTTGCCTCTCTAAATGGCGAATCAGAGCTGATGAAACTAAATCAATCTGTGTTACATTTATTATGAACAATGATACTTGTGCTTCGGTATCTCTTAACGGAAAATGGAAAATGCATATTTGAAACAAAAAACATCTGGGACAATTTCACAGTCGTTACTGGCCCATAGAACAAAATTCAGTTCAAGTCACAAAATAAAGCCAACGTGGTATTACGGAGCTTAGATTTGGGTTGTAATCTCTATATCTACTATCAATATGCTTGAGAGATATCAGAATAAATTTCTCAGATTGTTTTGTGTCTAATAATTATATATTAAGTGACTGCAACTGTATCGGTGTAAAAGAAACAATTAAAATATAGCTTAACAATATTTGAACAGATTAAAAATTCATCCATCGTACTAGCAAGTAATCTGCTGAAAGACAACTATCAATATGTTATTTTTGCTGTGAGAAAAAAAATATATATACATTACAAGAATTGCTTATTGTCCAAATTAAAATATTGCATTTTATTAAAAAATAATATAATACAACACTGCAAAGCATTTTTTTACTATACGAATAAAACAATTAGTTTATAAAAAGTATTTTTATGTATCGGTTATATTTTGCAAAAGACATTTTTTCATTGGTTATATAAAATTTGAACTATTCAGTTCTGGTTATGAGAATAAATTTTAAAGAAGAGAAAGTAAAATATTTACAATAAAAATCCTTATATGTTTATAATAATGTATAGACAATTTATTGTGTATTATTTTATTTTAAAGTTTGTGTGTATGAAAATATAATGCATTTTACTGATAATAACACTAATAATAATTATTTTTCACAAAGATTTAATAATCTGGCTTTATGTAAAATTAGGTACATTTACTGTAAATTTATTACTATATATTTAAAAACAGTGTTACTTAGATATATTATTCGAAAAAAAATCTTTGGGTTAAGAATCTCTAGAATAGTTTGACTTATTGCACTTTACGATAATTCTGGGTACATACAAATACTATACAAAACCTAAAATTAAATTTAATGTTACAGAATTGTAATTAAAATCGAGAAAAATATGTTAAAAAATCTTTTTTTACATTTATATATAGTATATTAAAAGCAATGTATTTTTATAATAATGCTACATTCTTAATATTGTATTTAGATTTAACACCTATTAAAATCAATGAAATTTACAACAAGATTATAATATTAAATATTGTCTATAAACCGTAATTTACGTAGAAATATATTGTATACAATAAAAAAAACATTCTCACATTATTATTTTTTTCAATGAAAAGTGATTGTAAATTATAATTTAAGAGTATATGAAAAAATGCACTAAACACAACGTAAAAGTATTTATAAATATTTATATTACAATAATTTATTAACATGGTAATCATCTCAGCATTTCGCTTTTTTTGGAACATTTATTGTGAATATTTTAGCATTGCGAATATTATTTGCCAAAATAAAATTATTATTTGACTTCACTATTCTGATAATTAGATTGTGCTATCTCAAATAATTCCTGTGACATTTCCATATTTATTATCTGTATGACTAAATTGTCATATGCATACAAATACCTATATTTTATTCCAAACTAGTTAAGCTAAAATAAAATTGATAATCATAAAGAGTAAAAGTCGAATTTATGCAAAATCACAATGAGAAAAAACAGGTTTCTATAACGTATCGAAGTATCGAAAATATTATTAGAAAGCATGTGCCGTCAATGACCCGCAACTTTTTGGCCGGCCTTTGATTCACGGTCTCATAACAAGTTCAAAGCTATTGGCTTTTACTTAAATAGATAACCATTATTAACTAACGGTTTGATATGAGGAAAAACATATTATCAAAAAATACTCTGTAATAAATAGCACAAAAGTTTGGAAAATTTAAATTGTCCTACTTTATTTTATCCTTATTTATTTTAAACTAAAGAAAGCTGTTATAAAAACATATCATTCAGTTTTAAAAAATCCGCAATAAATCGATTAAGTGTGTGTGAAATCGAAATCGTCCTACTTTAGTTTATTCCTATTTAATTATCAATATATATTTTTTTAGTAAATAATTGTATATCACATTTATTTCGTATGTAAATACTCATTTCACGGATTGCCAATTTATTTGTTTTATTAATTTTGTAGCGCAATTATTGAAGCATTTACTCTGTGTTCACTCAACGTTGAAAATCAATATCAATGTGGTTAAAATTCAATGTTATACGTCACGAAACACCATTTTGGCTGCCAAAATAGTCATTAAGAGCGGTGATTGCATGGTGTGTTTCATTTTGTTACGAATTCTTCAGTGAATGTAAAACTGTGTAGTCGCGAATTAGTATTTTATATTAAAAAATAATATAATGTGAGATTTTGGATAATCTTAAAAATGATTTTTTTAATACATTATTACAGTTAAAACTACAATACAAAAAATACTTTGTATAGTTTTTTTTAATAGTATGAAAATTACGCTTAAATAATATTTTTTTTAAATATCAATACAAAATATTTAGAGGCATTATAAAAATATGGCTAAACTTATGCATCAAATAATAATTTTAATAAGAGCTTTAATTACAATATCTGACAAATAATTGTAATTTACACTAATTGTAGTAATTGGAATGTATATACTATATTTATAAACATCAAATTAATTATAGATAAAATATAAATCAATATCTTTGAGAAAAATATGTTTTTATATTTTATTTATTTATTACATAGTAATTATTGGTTAAATACTAATATACAAAAATATTTAAAAAAAATATAAATAGATACAAATAAAATGTAAGTAAATATTTAATCTGATTATTATTAAAAGATTTAGAATCTATGATAATAAATGTAGGTCAGACTTCTTCGCCGCGAGGCCACACACTTGAACTTTGCATCGACTGAGAGATTTCGGCTGATGATTCAGGTGAAAGAGAAAGCGTTCTCAGCGAAACGTGTAGCAAGTGTGACCATGCAAACATACCATATGTTCACTCAATAAATTTCAGGCCTTGTTTCAAGATACAATGTCATAAAGGGGACAGTTTTTATATTGCATACTTGAAGAGATCAATCAAGCTGATAATAAATGTAGAGCGACTCATTGAATCATTTTAATATATTTTTTTCATGGTTTCGATTTCTAAAATAAATAAAAATATTGTAAACAAGCGCTAATGTGTTAAGAGCGATTGTTTTTACAGCGATTCTTTAACGAGTTTTCCGTTAAACGTCAATAGACATCGACGCGCTTGAATCGCAACCCGGTTCCGATACTAATTAACTGTTTCGTCAGTGTAGACGCTGTTTACAATTAAATATTATTATGCCTACAATTCAAAAAAATATAATTACATCAAATAATTATCTAAGCTTTGTATGTACATATATGTAAATAAATATAGATTTACAGTTTCGTTTCCTAATCGCAGGTGCTTTTCTTGTGCAACTGGCGTGTGTTACGAAATGCATGGGCTCTCATAAACACAAGGTTTACAAACGGTACAATTATAGGTAAGATTGGGTCAAAGTCACCATTTTTCAGATGTTTCGACCGAAACCGGATTTGCCCCTGCCAAGTGTGATTTTCACTACAGATGACACGAGTTTAAATACTTGAAGCATAATACATATTAATATATGCACAAATTAGTTTTTAACATCTCTTAGACAAATAAAATATTTATTACTCTATTATTATTAACTAGATAAAACACGTCATAAAATAAATTTTACATATGCCATTAAATAATACTTCAATTTTAATGTTTCGTATAATTATTTATTAAAATGTATCTAAATTAAACGCTTAAGTTTTTCTCAAAAATATCATAAAAATACATTTAGTGAATATATACTTGTAATATATAGAATGTGATTATAATATTACAGTAAAATATAGTAGATAGAGAGAACTGGATATTGGTTAAAGAAAACAAACTTTAATCGGATTATGTTTTGTTATAATGGACGCGAATAATCAAAGGACTATACCATTGAATTATTGAAACAACAAGATATAAGTTTTCCGATAGGCAAATTTAATAACTTAACTCTAAAAAAGGGCTCCACAATTTTTTCCAAGTGGAGCAGCTTCTTTTTATTTAATTATTAATGTAATGTTTAGATTTTTAATGCAATGAATAGACCGATTAAAATAGTAAGGAGATTAATAAAAAATACTTTTGACGAGGCTTTTAAGAAAGCACAAATATTTTTAAGCATCTGGCACGGATTTATCATTTTTTATACAGCATATATAAGAAAATTTCTAAAGAAATTAAAATTCCTTATAAAATATATTTAATAAATTATCGAAAAGAAACACAAATTACAAATCTATTTGAAGATATTTTTTTAGATTTAGCTTAAAAAATATGTACATAGAACGTTTAATCTGCCATAAATAATAATAATTTTTTTTTTGCTTTTCCTACATAAAATTTAATTCTTAACCAAAAACCTATTATTTTTTTGCAAAAAAACACTGTAAATATACATAACTACATATATATTTAGTTCTTATACAATATTATTGTTGTTTTATTATAAAATAGTAATTGCTAGTAGAATAATTTTAGCTTATCGATATTTTAAAAATACTTAGCTTAACTAAAAAAATAAAAGGAAAATATTATATTTATAATATTATAATAGTATACATTTTCCTTAAAAAATTGGGTTGAAATTTCGCCTATCAAATAAGTATGTCATCTGTAAAAGTAAATCGCTTTATTGAAATGTTAAGCATAAATATTAAAAAAAAATGTTTTCAAGTTTTATGAACAAACTTTTTTAAAAAATAATAATAATATTTTTTTTTATATGTTCCTAATATACACCTATTTGTTGTTAAAAGCTTATGTTATAGATTTTTTATTTTAATTGCAATCTAAAACATATATATGTAATAATATAAACTGAATTTAAATTTCCTTAAAAACAACAAGAAATAAAATTGTAACCATTGAAAATTAATGTATATTTCGTAATATGTACTAGCAAAAAATATTTAATTATTAATTTTTACATCAAAATACTAAACATGTCACAAAATAGTGGTCTACTAAATAAATAAAATAACAAAGATATTTGCGATATATTATAAACTATGTTTTACAATTTAAAACAATATAAACAATAGTTTACATTAAACATAATCAATTTGTCAATCAATTAGGTTACAAAAAAAAAGGTTCTTTATTATTCCAATAGCAAATAATATACAATAAATAGTATATGAACCATTTATTAATATTTTTATAGCAAAAATTTTACTCGTATAATTTTCAGAATCTCTAATTCAAAACTATTCTTTTAATTGATTAAACATGTGTTAAAGTATGTCAATAAATACGTCATTAACGTGAATTGTTAATGACGTATTAACGATATATAATAAACGAAAGACTAATGGCTCATTTAATTTGACACAAAGAGTGCAAAATGTCATTTATAAAAATCATGTTTTTATTAGGACAAATTACAATAGTTACAGAAACAATGCTGATTTTATTTAATAACATCAAATCACGATGCACAATTATTAATTGTAGTAAAAAAGAAGAGAATGAATAAATTCTGTTATCTAAAAACAAAGAATAATATTGTAACACAACATCAATTACAAATCTAGCGTCAAATTCTTCCACTAATTACTGAATTCAATCGCTTGGAACATTGTTCGATAGGCTAATGGCGAATAATTACAAGCGTGGAGGACGCTATATATATTTTTTCCATCATATTGAAAATTAACGCTGTGTAAGTGCGCCAAGATCGTTCGTCGAAGGCTGTGTCGACCGACAAAGAAAAAGAGAAAATTAGACATATACCTTAGACATATACAATGAACATTACTGAATATTCTTGACCAGCTATTACGTTACTGTGACCACAGAGCCAATATTGATGGGCAAATATTGACAATGGCATTGTGGTCTCATTGAAAATGTATATTTTTACGTATTTTTTTCTTTAGAATGTGCGAAAAAGACACCGACGCAAGTGTGACATTTATATACATTGTGTAATTATAGATGTGTATACGTCATCGTGTACCTGACATACTGATAAGATAAAGTTATACAATTACGCTTGGTTATTAAATATTTTAAATCAAAAGACACTTTACTAACGAGCTGATATAAAATATCAACAATCACACTAGTCATTTGTGGCTCTAAAATTGTACTATATAGCCATGAACAAAATGTCACACGGAGAATATGTACATAACACTATTATATAAATGAAAAAAATTATCGATTTTTATTTGCTCATTGACAAATAGTATTAATTATGTAAATTTACTATCCAGGATGTGTACAGTACTCATAAGTACGTTTATAAACGAGCTGGACATTTTTTTACTGGTGTTGTGATTTTTTTTATGATAGTAAATTAAAGCAACTACAGTTACGTTATTGTTATTTAAATATAGGTTTCAGATATGAGTTTCTTAATACTTTCGGGTATACAATGAACGTTAATAAAAAATCTATACAATGCGATTTACCAACGGATTGATTCATTCTATAATACAACAAAACGAACACAAGTGTATGACAAACTTTTAGCAATCGAATAAATAGAACGTATTTTTTTCTAAGCTACGAAATCCATATACTTTACAAATTCATATACAGCTATTAATATTATAGATAGAATTAAAACATTAAAAAGAAGTCACTCATATTTATTTTTAATATTATATATGAAAAAAATAATTACTAATTAATTAATATTAAAAATAAAAATGGTATTAAATACTTTAAAATAATATTAAAAAAATACTACATTTCACTTATCAATAAAATATGTTCTGAAAATAATTAATTGTGAGTAATCTATATGTAAATTATTTATAATAAATATTTTTTTGAAGTAGTGAAATTCTATTTAATATTAAAATTATATTAACTTATACCTGTGTATAAGATTTTATTAAAATCACATTAAATCACAAACTAAATCACTGTTGACATATGGCGTCGAGGCGCCCTTTTGTAAGCTGCAGGCCGCCGGCAAAGCGACGCCAGCCGCGGCTCTGCCCACACAAGACTAAACCGAGAACAACCAAGTTAAGCTTCATATAGTGAAACCAATCGCATCCGTGTAACACTGGCATTTTTTCGCTCGCAATTCAGACAGTTAATTTGATGTTCCAGAGACGATTTTAACCGCATGTAAATCCCAATTTTTTTCTAAAACAGAATGAGCAACGCTAATGATCTGCGACTGCGTATCGAGCATAATAGATCATTATTATAGTTGAATAGAGATTTTAAATCATAATCGTATAAGTAAGTATTATTGAGAATCGCATCAATGTATAATACAAAAAAACATTTAAAAAAATTAAAGCTTCTAAGAGGAAAAGCTTATGTGCCATTTCTTAGTTATACACCTATGTATATTTACATTAGAATTTTCAGTATTTGAGTTTTCACTTCTTATAATAATCATTTAACAGTAATTTTGTAATTTAATTATTTGCGTTTTTAATAATTAATTTATTATATTTATAATAAATAATTTCTATGCTTAAGTCAGTTAATTTCACTGTTCAATCAAAAATATAGCGTTTCTATTTACTCATTAAAAAAATATATTTTTTATATTCAACTCAGGTCGCACAACCCAACTAATAATTTGCATTGCTGCTGTTCCTTTTTTATTCGTTCATTGACGTCATCCGTCTTCAATCTGTATTATTTTTTGCAAGCAAATTATTACAATTTGTAGATGGATGATTCATCTAAAACGTAATATTGTATTTATTAAAAAAACTTCCTTTAAAAGTTAAAAAGTACAAATTGTTATGTCCAACAAGGATTTTCCAACTAACACTAGTCATAAATTTGCGTATAAGATATACATATATATAAATATGGGTGACCCCAAACAAATTTGCGCAACATAAATATGACGCATTTATATTTAATCTCATTCTTGGAAATACCGCAAATAATAAAATATTTTTATTCAATAAAATTGATTAGATTTCTGTTCTTAAAAAGAATAACAATGTTCCGGATGTAAGTGGTGATATATCAACTTGTACATAGTTTAATGTCTTTTGTAAATTCATTGACCTTGCAGTGATTCTTTAAATCACATAGAGGTCTTCTAATAAAAAAGTTAAATAAACCATTCTTTAACTGCGTGACAAAGCAATTATTCTATCCGCAGAAAAAAAAACAGTTCAACCTCGATTATAATTGAAATACTAAACGCTGAAAGGAGATATGTCTGTTTTTCAAAAGATATTTAAAATATAAAAAAAAAACTGTATAAAATAATTAGCATAATTAATATATTTATGATTTTTTAGAATCGCGGATATTTTAATACAATTGATACAATTCATAAATAAGTGTAATATTTTTAATTTTATATGGATATTTTTGAGTTTAAGACTTATTTTATATGACATAAAAAAAAACCAATAAAAAGAGCAAATATGACGTTAAATAAAATAGTAAACGTGAATGAAAGATCAGTATAATATATTTTTAGTAAAAATATATAAATTGAAATACTATATTCATAATAAATGCATCTTTAGAATTTGTATTCCAAATAAATTAGAGAATTTGTAAAAGTGGTTTTAAAAGTAAGTTTCTCTGTATTTTTTCATCATTGAATATATAAATTGACCGACTTTTATATATATATATATAAAGT
This sequence comes from Plectrocnemia conspersa, assembly GCF_051122295.1. Taxonomy (NCBI): domain Eukaryota; kingdom Metazoa; phylum Arthropoda; class Insecta; order Trichoptera; family Polycentropodidae; genus Plectrocnemia; species Plectrocnemia conspersa. Next base: position 22,761,969 of record NW_028277177.1, on the reverse strand, counting down.
TTGGTTTACTTAAAGGTAATCTATTTATTATATATTTTAATAATTAATGGCAATTGCAATTAAGCTTGATATTGTAACTAAGTCGATGTAATCATCGAAAGAAATTGCAAGATTTTCGTTCCACAAACATATTGTACGACCTTAAGGGTCATTATTCACAACACATGTTTATTCACAATGTATTCATTTGCAATTTATGATGTTATAATAATAATTATGAAAAACATTGATGTGTACTCACCGGGAAAATCGAGCGATCTACTGCAGCTTCCTTTTAAGCTCTACGTATCTGCTACACAACACTCAATAACCCACACACATTAACACAACAAAACACACGGCGAAGTTTTAATCTGGGTAAAATATCACCGTGCGATATTTTGGTATCAGTAGTAATCCGTGTTAGTATAATAAGTGTCTTCGTTGACGTCGTAGCAGTCTTCGTAGCACCATATGCCTCCGACCAATAGCAAAATGAAATATATCAAGAAGTAGCTGGCGTATATTATTGCACTCATGGTGAACTAGCTGAATGCGAAATATGCAATTTGATATTATTTTCGCTCCACATTGATTGGCTTTGCGTGTGAAAATCGTGAATTTAATGCGTGACGTGCAGAAGCATCTACCGGTAATACCTGAAAATTAATTAAATGCACGTAAGTATTACGTTATATCAGTTGGTAACAAGTTATGGAGTTGTAGGTTCTATGGAATTTAAAATCAACAAATTTTATAAGAGTGGGAGTTTATTAACCTTTGAATATGCGCTGAATTGATATTGATAGCAAAAGGTGTAGATCGAATTAAATTAATTTAAAAATTTTTTTATGAACATATCTAATAAATTAACATGCTAACTAAACAATGATTTTTATATGCTATTTTAGTAAAACTATTACATTATAAATATTGTCTTAGAGAATGAGAGAATCATAGAATAGAACTAATATAATTTAATAAAATAAAATAATAAATGTAAAAGTAACAAAAAATGACAAAAAACTAACATAAAAGATTACGAAGAATTTATAATTAATAATATTAGTTTTTAGATTAGTACAATAATATTTTATTTTAATAAAAACACTAAAAATTTAAAATAAATCGATTTATATAAAAATCATTTACTAAATAGATTCAAAAAGTCACATTTTTTAAATATAACTGCATTTTATCAATCCAAGTATTAAAAAATCAGATAAAATACTGTATTTAGCTTATATATAGTATAAAATGCAATTAAATAATCAAGTAATAAAACGTGAAGAAATATTTATTTTTATTATTAATATAATTTTTATAAAATTATTCTAATTTATATTTTAGATAGATACAACACAAAAATATTTTGTATTTATAATTTAAATATAGCGAATAATTAAATAATATAAATAACAAAAAGTGACACAGAAATTTATAATAAATCAATTTATATAAAACCATATACTAAATAGATTCAAAAAGTCACTTTTTTTTTAATTTAACTGCATTTTATCGATTCATGTTCCAAAAAGTTAGAGAAAATTTAGTATTGAACTTATATATAATATAGAATTCAATGTTATAAATACTTGATGACAAAAGTAAGAAAACGTGAAACAGAACTGTCATAAAAGATTAAGAAATATTTATTTTTATTATTTATATAATTTTCACACAATTATTTTAATTTATATTTTAAATAGATACAACACAATAATATTTTGTATTTACAATTTTAATATAGTGAAGAATTAAATAATATAAATAGCAAAGAGTGACACAGAAATTTAAAATAAACATATTTATATAAAAACATACAATAAATATATTAAAAAAGTTACATTTCTTAAGTAAAATTTATTTTAATATTAAAATATTTTAATAAAATAATATAAGCATTAAATGACTTAAGGAGCAAATAGGACTGACATAAAAGTATAAGATGAATTTATTATTATTGATGTTATATTTTTTATAAAATACTTTTATTTTATTTTATTTTAATAATAACACTGTACAGTTATATTTTTATTACAAATTTAAAATAAACCTTTTTATATAAAAACACACAATTATTTCTAAAATATTAATGAATTTAATTAATCCATGTTACAGGAAGTTAATAAAATTATGCTAAAATAAAAATTAAAGACTGTGTTTTGGGCTCAATAAAATAAAATCTCAAATAGATATTTTAGATAATTTATTATTATTTTAATATTGCCTGAATTGTTTTTTTTTATATTTATTAGCACGTATTACATTAGCTATTAAAATAAATAATCAAAATGAAATGTATTTACCAAATTCATAGTTAAAGTCGATACGGTTTTTAAATTTATACGAAATTTTAAATCAGCAAACATTTTTGCTATGTAAATTTTGTAGTAGCTTATTCCTTTGTACATTATCCTAAATAATTATTTATAAAAAAATATCATAAATAAAAGTAAAACAATACGCAGAATTTAAATCACAAACATGCACGTAAACAACATAAAAACTTAATTGACTATTTCCCGTAAACTCTTGATTGTAGCATGAAACAAAGTAATTTAATAAAATATAATTTGTCTAGCAGTAAACCATAAATTTCCATTTTCGCATACATAGTGGATTATAGTATTAATTTATTCTGCTTGATAATAAAATGTTTTTACTTTAAATTAACAATGTTTGCCTCCGGTGTGTCTAGCAGTGTCTAGATCTGGCGCTATTTTATTAACGTTGTTAATGAACTAAAAATATTTCGCCGTCACTGAGTGAAAACTTGCGAGATGAGACGGCTGAGGTTCAATGGCTTTGTGGTGCCTCCAAGGCCAACCTTCACCATCGTGGAAAAGCTGCAAAGCCCACAGGGTCGCAAAATAAGAGAGTTACACAAACAGGTTTCTGACTAACCGTAGGTCGAATATTATTTAAGAAAATAAAAAATCGGAAAGGTCTTCTAAAGGGGAAATCCAAGGTACTGTACACGTCTACCTTCGATCATCGCCACCAAGAATGTTTATTGGTATTTTTAACTCATCAAAACGGACAGAATTTCTATGGTCCGCTAAGAATTTAATAATTTATAATTAGAATTATCTGCCAAGTATAGTCTTCATTCTGAGTTGGGACCTTGACCGAATCGACATCATCATTACGAATCATCTTGTACCGAAAAAACGTCAGTTAAGCATAGCGTTCAAAATTGACGGTGGCCTTCGTATATTGCAATGTTAGAGTTTTGCAACGTTACTTTTATTGAATTAATTGGTACTTTTAACGACATTGACTTTCGCGTGTATGATTATAATATCATTAATAACAAAAATGAACACTGAAATGACGCTTAATTAATTCTGAATGTATTAGGAAGAAAAATGCTACTAGTTGTTAACAGATCAAATAAAATCAAGAAGGTTTAGCAATATGTAACCTACTCCTAATTATCTACATTTATTTTTATAATCTAAAAACCTATTTAAGTATAATTTAATTTGATCTAATACAGCTAAGTTGTATTGTTTTTTTAGTATTAAAAAACCTTTTTATTTAATAAAAAAAATATTTAAAAGAACCTAATGTATGGCGTATAAATCCATAAGTGCAGAATAAGACTAAAAAAAATATGATACCATGATTTATATTTAAAGCACGTTCTTTTATAAAAAATATAAATATTCAGACCATACTTGAAATGCATGATTACTTTTTTTAATTAATCTAAACAAACAGCTTAATATCGCGAAAGTATTAAAGAATAAAAAATACAAGCCATTCAACTTTACCCATTGCAAAGTCAATAGAAGCAAAGTGCATACAGGTACACACTGTAAGATCATTTCTCCGCAAGTAAGAGCTTAAGGTATGTTGCGTCACTTGCTGTCGACCGTGAACTCCAAAGTACAATATTCTATCATCATTCGTAAGGTTACATCATTCATTCGTAAAATATCCAAGAATCCGCTTGGTTACAAGATATGGACAATTAACACCTCATAGCACGTAAACCGTTAACAAACGTCAAGTGCTAGTAAAAGGGATAGTGAAAATTAGCGAATATTTAAATATTTCATTTATGCCTCAAAAAACTTGCAAAACTAGTTTCGTGGTTCATTCACGGCTTAATTTAATGTATATATGAATGAACAAATTAATGCAAATGGATAAAAACGCTATGTTAAACTGGATGCATTAATTTATAAATCTATATTATTATAATCATGAATATTTAAAGAAGAAAAGGTAAACATTTCAGTACAAAAATTTTGACCTAACAAATTGCTCAGCATTTTTTTTATTGTAAGCATATGTGATCTGCTATGCTATAGTTTTTTTAAATATGTTTTATTGCTGATCATAGATGTACGTATGTATATTTGATATGAATATGTAATATTTTACTAATATTAAATTTAATACAATTTTTCATCACAAATATATAATAATCTGTTTTGGTAATTATGCGTTTATTTTAAAGCTGTTGTTGTTTAATATAGGTTATATTTATATACGTATATATTGGTATTTAGTGTGGCTATCGATAGAATTACACATTTATTTTATTTATTGCATAACACCTAGACGTACAACTATATAGATATTGTCAAAAAAAAATGGGATTTAATACTCACTAAATATAATAATTATATATTTTTTTAATGAGAGAAATTATCTATAAATAGCAGAGTAAAATTATGATCAATGATAAAAAAAACTTTACACCTCATTAAAAATGTAAAGATGGGTTTAATATCGAAAAATATTTTTAACATCAGTCCCAAAAGCAAATATACAAACATATAATTGGACTTTGATTATCCTGTATTACATTTTAGTTTATAATTTAAGTCAAATCAAGAAATATTATCATAAGGTTTTAACGTTGTTTACAATTATGTTTGAGATTTTGATGCTGTGTATTATTTATAATTTCTTTATTATATAAAAAAAAATAAAAAAAAATCGGTAATGTTTATAAAACCATATATTGTAGATTTTTTTATGACTATGTAAGTAATTATTTATTTAAATATACATATATATAATTCATAATTGAATCAACAGATTATATTGCAAAAATTGATCTAACTATCTCAGAATGAGACTTAAATACAAAAAATACACTACAAATGATTTATATGTATAATAAATAATTTACTAATAAAAATATGTTAAGTTTTAAAAACCTTATAATTTTTAGCAGAAGATTTAAAGAATAAATACAATTTTAATAAAATACAGATTTTTATAAATTATTTAAGAAAATTTAAAAAAAAATTATTTAGAAAAAAAAATTCTAAGAATAATAATAAGTAAAAAACTCTGAAATATTGCTTTTAAATAGTTCATTGCAGATTATCTAAGAATTGAACTTTTAACAGAATTTAAACTCATATGTAAATAATTCGCCTATTTAAAATATGTTATTTTATATAAAAGTTTTAAGAACTTTTTGTTCTTAACAATGAATTGAGTAATTAAATACTTTACTTTGTTAGTTAGAGTACACATAAATATTATTTATTTGTATTTATATTTGGGGTATTGGTTCAATATTTAATTTTACTCTGTTATAAATAGTTAAATAAGAATAAATGCCTAAAAATTTTAATTATTGTTTTAATTAAAAAAATTAAGAAATTTACCTTTAAATAAATAATTTTTAAATTTTTGTTACTCAAGGTGTATTAGATAATCTCGAAATGAATGTTGTTTTTATATGTAGCAAAAAAATACTTTTAGTTTTATGATTAAAACATAATTTTATTATAAAAATATGCTCTTTCCCTTCATGTCAGTCATTTTAAAAAAATATATTAGCATAAAACATTGATTGCTTTGATGTAAGATATACTGATAGCCCTTTTTTCATATTGTCTACATTTTAATAAAAAAATGTCTAGGAAGTGTTACAATAATCAAAATACATTGTAGTCGAAAGAAGTAAGATGTGAAAAATACGGTGGATAAAATAAAATTTTAGATTAGATAACCTAGATTTTATCGAGTCAATTTCGCTACATTTTTTTAATATTAAAATGCAGAGTCGACACAGATAGATAAGAATACGTACTCAAGTATCAACCGCCACAGCGAGACTGCAGGTAAGACTAAATTTTTAAAAAACAACATTGATTACAGGATTCCTTAATATCAAGAGTTGATTTCAACGACTTTAAAGCAATATGTTTTATACTTTTGAATAACCAGTATCAAGTTAATGACAAAATTATTTTTATGAATCGACTATTAAGCACATAAATTATAAAAATACAAAAACACCATATTAGCAAAAAAAAATATTTTTACAGAGCACTTTTTTTATATATTTATATATTTTTGCTTTTTAATTTAAAAAGTAATACTTAAATTTGAGTTAAATTTTTTTGTATTATATTTTATTAAAATTGAAATAAAGATAAGTTAATATTTTGCCAAAATATTTTCTTAAATATGCTCAACAATATCTAAGATCATGACTGTATAAAAAATGCGTTAAATTTATCATGTAAATTAATATATAATATTTTCAACTAATAATTGTATTTTTTAAATGTATTTTTTGTATGATACATATAATGTGTATATTTTATATATAACACTTATATGAGCGGGTTTGCGTCTTTTCCGATCGTTGATATCTATTTAACAAATTAGTGCTAATTACTCCTTAATTGTTAATTTAAGCGTAAAAATTATTTTACAAAATGTGTTCAATCATCAAATCAATCAATTTTTTTACAGTCCAACAATGATAAATGCGTCTGCGTAATCCGTCATGATTTTCACGCCTCTCCGATCACGCTGTCAATTTACAACAAAGCCGCAGCCTTGGCGCGTTTTAGAGCGTTTTCTTCTAAGTTTCAAAACGAAAATGTATCTATTTATTTGTGTACAATTTCGATAAAGCACGTAAACGTATTATTAATACTATTCGCGACGGCTGCTACTATTTGCCGCGTGGTGTGATTTTTTAACCTTGGACAGTTACGAAATTTTCTTGTATATATGTATAAGACCATATGTGTTCATACACATATATTTTCTTGTTGTAAAATAGTGTGAATTAATTTCGATGATAAAAAACTAGCAAAAGTTGAGCAATTTGGAAATTATTCGGTTTAAAAACATGATTGATTTTCATTATTCAATTGACATTGTACCTTCAAAGATCATATAGAACGTGATTTTATTTTTGTGAAATGTCAGAGGGTTAAACGAATTTTTTGTGACCTTAACAATAATTGCGTTTCTTTTACATTTTCAGATAACAAAAAGATTTCATAATCATTGATTAGGTAATTCGCAGAATGAGATTTGATTTTTTCTAATTGCTACGAAAACTCGTTTTAAAAATAAGCTCATAAAAATTCATACATTTTTTATTTATTGTTAAATTGCGCTGTCCTTGTTCTATATTAATTCGCGTTATTGAAACGATTTTAATCGTACTTTACGTAACTGCTGACAAATTGTCGCCTAAATGGCATGCGCGAATTTGCACAAATATTAAACCACTCATACGTAAACGTCACGACCTCAAAATTATGCGTATGTGTGACACAAAAGATCTTATGAAATATGTATAATATTTTTTTTTAATATTTAAAAATACACTTAACATTATGTATGTATACAATAATGACACGTTTTATCTATGAATGTTTAGCATAAGGAATTCCCCTCGAGCATTAAATCAAATGATTTTCAGACATTCTTATTTATTTTGTATGAAAATAAAAGTAAATCAATTATTTTATTTGATTTAAAAACAACCATTAAATTTGGTATTAAACGATGAAAATTTACGATCATCCTTTTTAATTATCCGCTCTTGAACATTTAAAATGTACTAAATGAACCGAAAACCTTCAACGCGTTCATATCACTTAAACCATGAAGGTCTTGGTGTGCTTGAAGAACTCGCATTTTATGTATGACCGCATTCGAGTATTATTTCATCGAATGGTAAAACATAAAACAACGACGATTACATTGTGGAAAAATAATTATGAAGTTGGATATCGCGAAAAATTTATTCAAGATATGTATTATTTATGAGAAAAGTTAGGGCTTATAAAAGCAAATTAATCCGGAAAATAAATGATTTATAATTGGTAATGTAAAGTAATGTCCTCGATGATTTATCAAGGTTATATGGTATATATATATATATTTATTTAAAAAAATAGTGAACCACTAAAAATAATACACAATTAAAGATGATAAATTTATTTAAACAAATTGAAACTGTATATCTACTGTACACATTAAAATGTCTGTGATTCCCTGCATTTTCATATGGTAAAAAATTTACAATGTTTACAATAATAAGGGCATTCTAATATTAAATTAAATAGTATTTATTTTTCAATTTAAAAAAAATCAAATCGTCATATAAATCTGCAATTAAACTTAATAAATTATTATTGGAAAATAAAAAATATTGTAAACACATTTTTAATGGTGTTATTTATACCCTATATTTATTATGATTGTCCTTATTGTTGTTCATATTTTCAAGGCTAGATTTTTAATATTTAAAATAAACTATTTAGGATAGGTAAAAACAATTCTTGGAACAGAATCAAGCACTAAATTAAAATTGCTTTATAGTGCTTTTTTAACTAATATGAGTTTTCAAAATTTATAGTTCAACATGTAGATTAAGATATAAATATAAAAAAACATTAAATCTGCAATTGAATATGTGACGCGAATAACGTAAGTCTGAATTGAGATTTTGATTGAATAACGTTATATGAGTAATCCTGCGATTTCAAGCAACTTCTTTACAATATAAAAAAGGCTAGAGTTGGCAAAATATCTACTGGCAAATGGAAAATTATTTAATATAAAGAAATGTAACATTTTTAATTTCTGAATTTAAAAAAATCGTTTTAAATATTTTTTGTCAATTTTTTTTATAAAATCTTTTTTAAAGACCACTCTTATATTTAATTTAAAAATGATGTATTAGTAGATAAGTTTTTGACAAATAGGTTATATATATGGCATACAGTGGAACTACGTTATTACATCATAACTTACGTTAATACTCAATTGAAAATGTTCATTCTTAACAAAAAAATGTGAAATATAATATTATAAAAATCCAAAAATGAACGTATGTAAATCTGTAAATTAATTTTTTACCTCCTGTAAAATTGACTTTTTACGTATTTAAGAATTAAACGTCGCATATTCAATTGTCAAAAAGTGTAAAAACATTGTAATGATTTCACACTACAGACAAATTATTAATGTTTTTATTACCTGATTTTTTATAGACGTATTTAAAAAAAACAATCTGAATAACAACCATTGGTGCTTCAAAATATGAAAGTAGTGTTTGATCACGTTTTTTATTATTATTTGTTTTTGTGATTTAAATATAACTTTTTTTGGGCTACGTGTACATATAAAATTTACAAGTATCATGACATACACAATTGTCTTATTTTAAAAGCTTAGTTCAATGGTTGCTCATATGTGCATGTATAGTAATTAAAACATTTAAAATATATAATGTACCTAGCATTGTTCTAATCTAATATACATTTACTACATTTTATAACATAATAACCTACAAATATTAATACTGGTTCAGGCTACTTTTAAACGCGCCACTTTGCCGTTTTATAAGAAGCATCCATAGCAGAAACGTAAACAAAACATAAACGTCAAATCCACAACAATAAGTTTTGTCGCGCTCAAAATTAAATGGTTAATTTTAACTGATTTTTTTATGTGATACACTTACATGGATTGGTGATGTTCTCTTGGTGCAGGAGTGCAAACCACTGTGTTAGTCAGAAACTGTCAGGTTACTGGTAAGGCGAGCGTCTGCGTATGATGTAACTCCGGCCGGTGGGTAGCTTTGTGCCGAAGAGCATTGCATAACACTTGCTTGCTCTTTGCCAACTGACTTTGGCTCCACTAAAAGCACAACTAAACGACACATCGCACATTTACAACTTTCCGCGGGCATTTTAACCTTGTCCGTCATAATTGCATGCTGGTGATAGCTTCGTACATTTTTTTCTGGATATGCGAGTCTAGACGGTCGACCGAGCACGTACCTTTGATTCTAGTTTTTGGTAGAGCGTATGATATGACCTCTAATAACCTTAATTGTGTGATTTTGTAATATAATTAGTACATATAATAAAACCAAAAGAATAACGATATTATATTATTAATAACTGATTCATTTATTTTTATATATAATAAAGCAAGAGATTCAAATTATATTATATTGAGTTTATTTTTATTTCACTAATAAAAATTGTCTTGTTGGTTGCTTTTTTACTTGTCTGTCTGTTCCAATAAGTATTTTGTTCCTTTACTGATATTCTCTATCACCATAAGACTTTTCTCTTCGTATAACTACGGAATTATTTTCGTGCATAACGTTGAATTTCTAGCTCTAACATTTGTTCTTTGATACACATCTTTCTTTAATATTTCCTTGTCCTTGATCAGTAGCAAAGAAAAATAGCTTTAAGGTCTGTAGTTTAATTTGTATGTAAATAAATCAATATATTTTGATATATTTAAGAGTAAAAATAATAATGATAACAACATACAATAAAAATAAACAATGATATTTAATAAAATTGATATCGAGTGTTTCTTTTAATAAATATAATTTATTCATATAAAATAAAAATTAGCAATATAATATGGTTTGTAAAAATATTCTTATATACATAAGTTCCTCCTTATTTTAATATTAATTGAAGTGTTTTTCCTAAAAACATTTTATTTTGATTGGTTTATAATCATTTCTTAATTTTTGTAAATGCACAAAAGTCGTGCCTATTTATATAAAGTGTGAAAAATTATGCATAAATAACTATATGTCAGCTCTTGCTAATTGCTTCGAAATAATTATCCATAGATACGTCAAGTTTTGCTGAACCAACAGCATTATTATTAACCTATTGTATTTTACCAAAACAGTGACAAAATCTCTTGATCCAAAGATTTGAGTAGACGTAGTATGTATGTCTACTCAAATTAGGTCTTTGGCAAGGTTTTTCGTGGGTTGTTAATAAAAAAATTTAGATCGCTCTAAGTTATTTGAGCGATCTAAACCTTCTGCTTTTTGCATTATTTATTATTAACATAAATACGACAGTTACAAGTTTTTTTCTGTATGCGAATGGTTTAAAATTGTTTAAATGCATTTGATCTGTTGCGGACTTCTCTCTACAGAGCATAATGGGTATTTGGGAATTATAGATCTCAAGTGTCATGGTGGACGCGAATAAATGACAGATCGTTAAAGTAAAATGCGTTCCTCACAACAAAACCGAGCATCTTGAATGATTTATGGAAGACATCGTAAACGTATAGAAAACACTTGCTTTTAAAAGTGATTCCGAGATCTTTAATGGAAATTTCTTTAGCCAAAACGTTTTCACCAAGAATGTAAGAATAATCTAATGTCAAACAGGACCAATAAAATAAAATATTATAGTACTTTAAAGCCCATTTCCATAGAAAATCTAAATCACTGTGTTGTAGGATAGGTCAAAAAAATTAATTTTTCGAGTAATGTGTTTTTACATGAAAAAATGTTTAAAGAAAATTTACGTTAAATCTTGAGTTCGCGAAAAATAAAAATAAAAACACTAATTTACTAACTTTTTTTCTAATATCGTTTAAATACTTTATTTTTGATGTGTAATAATAGAAAAAATATTTAAAAAAATAGTTTTGGAACGAATTCTGAAAATGGAATGTCGCTAGTGATCGATAGGAACAAGATTAGAATAAATCCAATCCAAAAACAGTGTAGTTTATAAGCATCTTGAGTACCTTTGTAGTACACGCTTAAGAATTTACACATGTTAGCCTTTGAAAGTGACTGAGAGATCCAGGATATTTTATATCCTATTTAAGTGTCTTATTAATAAACATTTTTTTGTGCCTAATATGTATGTAAGAACTAGCTTGTTTTGAATTGATCGTCACGATTTTTATTCATGATATTATGATCATATAATAATCACTAATTAGGATTTTTCTGACAGGATAAAAATATAAAAAAAACAACGGTAAATATATTATTTCAGCCCATCTCAGTGAGTCACCGACTAATACAACTCATTTATCGTAATTTAAAAACATTTTTTTATATAATGTATAGTTTTTATTCCTAGATTCTTGAGCTTCCTTATAAAGTTATTCTAACGGGAGGAAAACCTTATGTTTATTAAAAGTTTTTTGTATTATTCAAAACTTGTAAACAGAAACTAGTATAGCGTATTAGTTATATTTCTGAATCGTTACATATTTTTTTATTGCTGAAAATTGTAAAATGTCACAATTTTTTTTTATTATTTTTTCGTCTATATCAGCTATAATTGCCAAGAATGTATAATTATAAAAACTCATAATTTTTATCTACAGCATTATTATTTTTATCTATATATTTTTTCTATAATACAAATCTTGTTAAGACCATTTGTCTATTTTTTATTATTGCACACAAAAAATATATATAATAAATTGTAGGATATACGTAAAAAAAACATTCTCTAAACCTGATATATGCATTCAAAATTGTAATACTAAAGCAATAGTTTTTTTTCCTCTATATCGTACACATTAGCTTATATTATATTAAAAATTAAATAAAAATAAAAAAAAATTACATAAACACCATTGAATGCTTTATAAAATAAAAAGTGGTTTTTAAAAAAAATGTAAAAACACTCCATATTTTATTTTTTATTTTAAATAAAAAAAATCGTATTGAATTCTTTACTATAAAATATATAAAATATTTTTATTATTTTTTAAAAATAATTTTTCAATTAATAAATTCATCTTAAAAATATATATTTTCAATAGATTGACTAAATTATTTTTGTCATTATATTCTTTGATACAAAAGTTTTATTTAATTCATAAACAATTTAGCTTTTCTCTATTTTTTACATACAAAGTTTCAGCAACAAAGATCACCTCGAGGTTATCACTAATCTTCACCTATTTTCTTAACGTGAGAACGCAAAATTTCCGCATATTTGATAGTAATCTAAATTATTCTATATTATATGGAATTGTGTGACTCATGTGTTTATTTGTATTAAATATATATCCGTAAACAAATAATTTTATTCGTATACGTATGTAACCTGATTTGTAATAACCTTATTTCTATATAAAAATAGAATTTTAAATAGACATCTATCTTTGATATAATATACAAAAAATGATTAATTAAACAATATTTATTCTTAAAGCAAAGAAATAAAATCTTCTACCAAAAAATATATTTAGTTCATACAACAAAAACTATATAATTTAAATTACCTATAACACCGTAAACACGTATGCATCGATAACACGACGAGCCGACCGAAATGTCTCTAGCCACTAAAAAACAGGTTTAACTGGAAAAAGTGACGTAAAAATTAATCCGACAAATGTATAACGGTTCAATGCAATAACTATTTTTACGCGTTCTTTTCGTGTGTTTCGTCACCACAATTGGATTGACGTAAATATATTATTAAAGCAACTGCACCTAAAATTAATTAGTTTCTAATTAATAGCGGAAATGAACTACAGAACCAGTTAAGTGTTTAAAGTGCAGGTACAAATTACAGGTAATAACACAATATTGTAATTATTGCATGTAATAAACATAGTACTAAATTATATATTTTGAACAAGATTGAAATTGTTAAAAAAATTCAGGCATCTGAAGGTGATGAAAATGATGTTATATATACATATATACAGTAACCTTCAAAGTTAATGATCAATTTAAAAATTGCATAAAACTACTATTGCATCGATTCAGTATTGAATAATACTCATATTGCATGTAATATATAATTTCATATTATTATGCATATTAGGTAATATGTATATATGTTTAAAAATATCGATATAAAACAGCACAATACTCAAATAAAGATATGTTTAAAATAATAAATTTATGTAAATGTTATATATGATTTTTATAAAATTACTCTAGTTTCTCTCTTTATTTACTTGAGTAACAATATTTTTATGTAACAAGAAAATGTAGTAGTTTTTATATATTTTATTAACTTTTTTATTATTTATTATATACTAAAACAAAATTATACAAGATTTCTTGTGAAGGATAATTGTTTTTTGTATACAATATATCTTTGAATAAAAATATTTTTAGTTAAAGATATATCGTGTACAAAAATACAGGCGACTAAATTATTAATTACAGCGCAATTTTCTTATTTCGATTTCACTTCAGACGGAAACTGAACCAAGGCTTTCATAGACATTAGGAAGAGTGTTGATCAACTGCGCAATTGGCAACTCTATTCATATAATAGGGACAATAAAAAAAGTACAGATTTTTATTAAATTAAAAAATTATGGCCACTACAACATATACCACCCTTCACAGTGGAAAATACAAAAAACCGAAGTGTTCGCACAATTTCTCTTAATGGTATTTATATCGAATAACTCTGCTAAAAACTAAAATGAGCAAGAGATGGTGGCTGTTCTGAGTGATGGCACTGCAATAGTAACCTCCAGCAAGGTCAAAATGCAAATAGTATCTCATAATCTAAATTAGGTACTTTTTAGTACGATTTAAATAAGTGTAACAATATATTTAAACAAAAGTTTGGTTTTGTCTACCAATTTTATAGTTTATTTTCAGAGTCACATTTTTGCAAGGTAATTATAAAAATTGATTAATTACAAGATTTATATACATTACATTGATAAAATTTTATATATAATATGTTACAGTGATTGTGTGTTTTTCTGTGAATTTATATTTTCCCTAGTTTAAATTAAATTTCCCTAACCATTTTAGTGAAATCATAGCCGAATACATTTTGACCAGTAGGTATATATGTTTTCTAGGAAAAATATCAATAAACCAAAGAAATCATATTCTGCTTTAAAATGTCTATAAAGCTCAATTTGACAGTTGTCAGTGTCCAAAACCTATAATAGATTTTACTTAATAAAAGTTTAAAAATATAGTAAGTCTTATATGTATGAGAATAATCTTAAATAAAAATATATTTACTAGTTCTAGAAGTAAAGAAATATTTAAAAATAATGTTAGAAAATAATATGTTACCAGAGTATTTAATAAGAAATAAAGATGTGTATAGATACATACAATTTAAGAATTGTTATATATAAGAAAACGAGTACGGCCAGGGGAATATATAAGGAGATGTGAATTTGAAGGACAATACGAAAAAATATAAATGTAGTGGTTTTCCTCAATGGAATAAAGAAACACCCACGTACATTAAGAAATAATGTTTTTTATGTGTGTTTTGATTAAATTAGTTAGTGAAAAAAAATGATATTAGCTAAATAAATTATTAAAATAAATAGATAATTACTTTCATTAAATTGACACTCATACATTTTTCACTGAGAACCTAAAGACAGGGTTTGAACAACAGAATCTGTTTTTAAATGTTAAAGTTATATTGTATTTAGATAACAGGTATTGAAACCAGAAATTCCATTGTTGCCAGATTTATGCAACATCTAAAATATTATATTACTATATTATTAGATAAAAATAAAGGTTAAACCAATACTGGAAATCATCCACATTGCCCAAGGAGTCGAGGGAAACGATAGTTGATCTCCTCCCCTTTCCCTGATTTTGTATGATACGTTATCACGCAGCGCTATGGCACAAACAACACAGCACGTTACTAAATTGTACTTGTATTATATTTGTTTGTGTATTTTATTGTTTTTATAACATCAACGATGGTCTTAATTTAGTTAAAGTAAATAAATATTTATATATTCAATATTTGCACAATTTTTTCAGTTGCATTTTAACTATTTAACTTTAAAAAAATATGAAAATATTTGATATCTATTTGAAAAAAAAATATAGTATTTTTTATTTTTCAGCTTGAAAAAATATTATATAATATAATGTTTTTCTTGCAGCAGTTAATATATTGCTAAAAAATATAATATTGTATTATTCAATAACTAAAGTCAAACTAGTTTGAACGTGTATATGAAATGTACAAATATGTAACTAAATGTAGCTCATGGAAGTTCTAAATATATTGTTTCAAAAAATATAGTAAGATCAGTTTTTTTTAAGTCCTTAAAAAATATTTATTTAATAAAGAAACATTTGACTCGATTTTACTTTTTATTGAAATAAATACCGTAATACAATAGAAACCATCAATAAGCAAATATATATAAAGTAGTCAGTAACTTATTTGTAAGGTACCTTGATCAGGTTATATAAGTATTATTTTATAGGCAGCGCATTGAATAATAGACCAAGGGCTGGACTCAGTGTCATCAATCGCTGCAACCGATCAAAAACCTGAGAAACGAGTCGAGCCAATGACCTTACAACGCATCGGTTGCAACACACGTTTCGTAAAAAATACCAGCAATTTTGACTTATAACATTTTATAGGCCATCATAGCATATTTTTCTATCACTAAAACGACCTCAGAGGGCCCCCAAATGAGCCCGATTGTCACGATTTTCGACATTTCCCGTGACAATTCGTTCCGTTTGCGAAAAGGCGTTTAACAATAAGAGAGTTATTGCAAAAATGAAACGTGTGATGCGCTACAACTGTGCCGTGATATAACAGAAGATTTGCTATTATCAATTAAAAATAAATACTTACATTTTTACGTTGCTGCAACAATGATGCATCTTTCGTTGTGTTCATTGTTTGCTTCCCTATTTACGGCACTCAAAATGGAGTCACTGTTATGTATGATGTACAAAAAGTGGCACAATTAGTTTTACCGTAAAACTACATATTTTAAGGCTGTATAAAATATGTATTGCATGCTATTTATAAGTAGCAATTTTAAATGCGCTAATAGATCAAACATTTGACGTATTTAACAAATGAATATTTTTTTAAAAATCAACAGCAAAAAGGATAATAAAATTTAAATGGTAAAGCGTGTAAAAATAAACGGTAATGAATTTTACTAGACTTAAATCGCATCAACATTACTTTGTGTGTTTAATGATTGTGCGATGCGATGTTCGTTCAATGATCAATTTATTCTGTGTGAAATGAGAAACTGCCGCTTTTTATCTGTTTCTGGAAATTGCCTAATTAACAAAGAAAATAAATCAAAACACTAATATGGATTTTAAGTATAAATAAATTTCATGTATTCATCAATGAAAGTCATTTATAAACAAATACAAAAAAAAGTAATTTCGATTGACGTTTTAAAATCCATGATTTTTATATTATATATGTTCATAAATTCAACAATGTACTTAATTATTATTAACTGTAAAATACAGTAAAATATTTAAAAAAACATACATATAAAACATAGAAATGTCTGTTATTTCCTAAAAAACTGTGTAGTAACTTATAAATTCACTCCTCTGTATATAATTTTTTTACAGTACTATTAATTATCACACTATTGGGTTTCAACCACTTACACAAATAATTTAGAAGTGATTTTAAAGAGCAATTCGAACAAATGAAATGAAATACTTACTCGTCTCGACCAGGAAGAGAGATCTCGGGAAAAAGTAATTGCGTTATTATTTATTAATATTTCACGGACACATATTTTTACATCCGTTTTAATTTGTTATTCACTCGTATGCATCCTTAAGTACTGAAAACACTACTCTTTGCTTGGAAAAGATGTGCGATAGACCATAGTTTCTTAACCTTTTTACATCCACGGACACCAAAAAAATCAAAAAATGTTTTGCGGACCATCAACATTAAAATAAAATAATAAATATTTATATAATTGATTTTTTTATTCAAAACAATTAATTTTGTAACACAATATGCTGATATAACCATATTTAAGTATATTAAACCAGTCAATAACAAGAAATATAATTTTAAAATACATAAAATACAGTATAAAATTCGATCATAAAAATCTTCGCGGACCACCGGTTAAGAAACTATGCGATAGACAACGCATTCTACCCTTGCGGAAGAAAACAATTGTTGTTTTTTATCTATAATTGTATTAACTATTGCCGAAAATGGTCTATTAGCAATTAAACTTTTAATGCTTAAAAACATTTCTTGGGTGTGCCCAAGAGGCAATGCAAGTGCTCCACCAATATCCTCATCTACGATTCGCCAGAGCTGTCTTGGATCAGCAATACAAAATATGCGAAAATTAGCCACAGAGTAAGATTCTCTAGAGACTCAAAGCACAAAACTTATGAAAACAGTTCACAGTCAACGATAGTTAGTAACTTGACATTCCAGAAAATACCACTAAAGCGGCAACTACATTTCTATATATATGTGATATTTTATATATGCTTAGTAAAATAAACTGTTATTAGCTTTTTCGGAGTTTATTTTGGCTGCAAAATCACACGCTTTAGATTGAATTGGTTAAAAATAACATGATTATAACATATTATTGTAAATATTATCAAGTGTATGTGTCGGGACCAGACAGATGATTGCGAAAAAATGTTTCAAAAAATTTACTTAAAGCCTATAAAAGTAATTACTTTATTTATTTTGCCATAAAACTCTAAAATTTACGTTATTTTTCCCATTAGAGCAATATAAACATGTACTGAGCGGACATATATTTACTTTCGAAAAAGTCATGAGCAAAGATACAGTCAGTGGCAAATAAAAAAAAAAGTCATTACTTATCTTCGCCGACAAGTACATAAACCCAAGATTGTTCATTAATTTTCAAAGCAAAGAAAAGAGCTTTCTCAAGTTGTTAAATGGTATATAAGCTTAAGTAAAAAGTACTGATACTTGTACAAGAAACAGCTCTTTTATTGTAGCTTATAGAAAAAATATGGTTTACTATTAGTTTAATGAATTGCGTTAATATCGATCCTTCAAAACGGTTTAGATGATGTTTTTTCCATATGCAATATGCATCAAGCTAAGGAATGGTTTTTATATTGCAAGCAATATGCTATGATGTAATTTTATTAAATGTAATTTACAAAATATTTTAATTTATAAACAATCATTTTCTTGTCGAATATGACGCTTACTTTTAGCGAGTGCCTATAAAGGAATAACTTTAGCGAATCCGAATAATAACGGTGCTTCAGAACAAAAAAAATGTAGAATACCAGTTTATTATATATCACTATTAAAGGCCTTATTTGGATTAAAAAACTTATTTCCAGTTTTAATTAATATATTGCCCAAACTATCAATAATTGTTTAACGGCTTATTTTTAAAAAACATAAATTATTTTTACAAATTAAATCTATCTTCACATAATAACTTGTATTTGTTTATAATCCTAAATCAGAACAGCAATTTAATTTTAAATTTTTAACAATTATTTGTTGACAATCATAAATTAAAATAAAAAATATTTTTTAAATAAAACCATAATAACCAATAGATGCAATGACGGAAATATTAAAAGTTATCGGTTCAATGGCTATTAATATTCTTTAAGAATTGCGATAAAGTAGATGCAAGATATCTAGAAAAATATTAGAAAATGTGCAAATGTTAGTTGCAGTTACTTAATTAATTGTTAGTTAGTTACTTAAAATATAGTTTTGTAAAAAAAATGATCATCAAAAATTAACAGAAAAACGACGTCAGAATTATTCTAAAAAATATGACAAAGAAACAAATTTGCTCTTTAAGGTCATCTCATTTTCCTTTACAAAAACAAATATTGTATTTGGTTTGGTAACGTCAACACATGGCGCAAACGTTAACCACGGTCGTTTCTCAGTGAAAATTAATCATCACATCATGGGAAACCGATTTTCATAATTTAGTTCGAAAGCGCAACATGGTGTCCGGTTTTCGGCCAATTATTAGCTATCTCACACATTTTTCATCTGAAAGATTATTTATAGGGTTCGTAATTACTATCTAGACATAATGCCTGTACAATTTAGTGCATATGAAGAGTAATAAAAACACACGTTCATAAATAAATTATTGGCATGTGTCGCAACGCCGTCTAAAAGCGGTGCATTCTGATCTTGTTCTATGTACATGATACTATTTCATAATCTGGCAAGATCGTAGTTAACGGTGAAAGATGGGGAAATTTGTTTCGTTTCGTGGTCATTAAATCCCATTTCAGAATTACAAGGTATAAAAATTCCTTGAGAAATTAGATGCAATTATTGAGATGCATACAATTTTTCATTGAATGCTTTTTTTAAATAAATTTATAAAATCATATGTATCGATATTAAATATTTGTCTATTACATAATAATTCATTGAGTTATGCATGTTATATAATTTATGGCGGATGTGAGGTAAATTTGTCAAGATTACCGTACAGTAGTAGCTTTGCTCAATTCTAATGTGATTTGTATGACCAATATTCTGAATGATTCAATATTATGTAATTTACTTACACATTTATATAGAAGAGTTTTTAATATTTACTAACAATAAAATATTAGTTAGGTATCATTAAATGTACTTTAATATATGTACTTAAATTTTTTATTCAATATTATTTACAATATAAAGTATAAAATAATAAGGCATATCTATGGCATTCGTTGTAAATTTACTAACCACATAATTTTCTATTTTACAGAAAGGACAAAAACTGTGTGGTTACATCCAGATCTTCGGTACTTAACAAAGGCAAATTTAAATAAGTACATCCTTGTTCACTTTTTTATGGTACGTTAAAAAACACAATGATATATTAAAACGTGTTTCTGTATTGCCTTTAGTGACAATAAAATAATTATCAAGATTCTTTTAAGGCTTACATATTATTTAGGAAATACGCAAATTTCATAGCACATATGTATATTGAAATGATAAAAATATTTATTGAAAGTGGACTTGAGGACAAATATATAAATATAATATATGTTCTCAATATTAATAATATCGAGCAACTAAATTTTTCCGCATTTCTATATGTAATTTATCTATGTATAATACATATGTAATATAATACATACTCATGACGCATGTTTATTTTTATAAAAAATGCAGATAAATTCAGAAACGTAGAGTTAATTCAGCTATCTATGTTATCGATTCTTAATTTATTAAGTTTAGATGACGCTACTGGTTGTTTTACCGATAGTTTTCAATAATAATTATTAAAATAAAAGTAAATTTCAGTGACCAAAAATGAACATTTATCAACAATTGTGATAAACTCGTTACGACTAGAAAAAAATGGTTTTACATAAATAGCACGCAAGGATTCTCCGGCACATTGAGAGAATATTTCTTTGTTTCGAAACGGTCACGGGAAACAATATATCACCGGAAGACAAAAAGCACCATAGAGTCACAATATTCCCATTGCACAATTCAACCTCAAAGATATCTATCAAGCAAATGTCACTTTCTAAAGGCGTATATTTCGTTGTTCTAAAAAGCGAATACAACGATTATCTGGATGATAGCTGCACGATTGTGATTCGTCAGCAAGCTTTTCATTCCTAAATACTTAAGGCTGCTCTCCAATAAAGAGAAAGCATACACTAAAAAGCACTAGCAAACACTGGCAGATTCGCCCCGCCGGAAGATTCGAAAACACTGCCCGCCCGCAGACAAAATACGGTCATGGACCCTCACATCCTGAGAGGGACTTCGCGATACGAGCACCGCAGCAGAGAGGGATCAACCTCCGCGATACTGTCGCTGCCACACCAATCAGAACTTCCACTGACAACATCCCTCCGCCAGCTTCTCCACCACTGCTCGGAGAATAACGATCTCACCCGTCACAGTTTATTGCAATATGTGATATAAACTAAATAAAATTCTTACTAGTTTCCAACTGCGTCTTTCTGGCTGCGAAATCACACCCTTTAGGGTTAGAATACCCTAAATGGTGGACTCCGATTTTATATGAACAAGTAAAATCAATCGTTTGAGAGGCGTTTATCGATTTGTGAATCTTATAAACAATGTAAAAAATTTCAAACTATTCTATATTGATATATATATATGATATATATAAATATAGAATAACTGCCATATTTTCTCAATGCCTCGTTTTGGCTTTTATATATATTTTTTTATTTAATATACATATAAAATAAATTAACTCAATATTATTGAAATAATACGACATGTTAAATCTTAAAAAAATGATTGGAATACACAAAAAAGAGATATGCACCATCCCTCGTAAATAATTTTTTTTAGTTACTCTCTAAGCTAAAAATATCCGAACATTCACGGATTGTTGACACCACCCCCGTAACTTTAAATACACTCTGTGTCATTAATGAACTTAATGGTATTCCATCGCTCCTATAAAATTACATTAGGATACTATAAATTATTGAATTACTAATATATTGCTGTGGTGACACGCGCTCCGCATAAGAATATCGAGCATCCTCAACGACAATACATATAAAACGGTAACCATTTTTTAACTATAAGAAACTCTTGTGCTAAAAAAAACAGGAGCAACACTTTTATGGCGTTAAAATCAAGAAACTCGTTTCAGGCGCAATAAATGCATTTAGGTCCATTCTAACTATGTTGAAAATTAAATTAATATTCATAATAAAATACAAAAAATAAATATTAAAACGCAGTTCAAGCTCTATCTATTGATGAATTACACTTATACGCCCATTGGCACCATTCATTTTTTATTTGCTTCTAGAAACGGATTTTGGGAGATGCTTAGAGCAGGGTTCTAAATGTAGTAAGTATGCGACATTTGATAACATCTGTGCAATATGTTACTTTACCATTCTAACCAATCATTGTTGAACTCAAACTACTCAGCAGCATCAAATTATTACTAGCATGTTTTGTTTGTGCTGTAGAAGCTTAAAATAAATAAAGTCAGAGACTCAAATAAGTTTTAAATATTAGCTATCATTATATATAATATAAATTAATAACACAAATTTACTGTCACTGGCAGCTCTGAAATCAGAAAATCATTAATTGGGGCAAGTACTTTGATGCTAGCGAAAGTGTTTTGTCTGGGTTAGCAACACTATTGCTTTTTTCAATAAAACTATAATGGTCTTACTCTATGCTAGCTTTGCAAAAAAATAATTTGAAAAGGGATATAAGTGTATTTGATACATGTTAATCGCAATTTTTATTATGTAAATTTTGTAAATGACCAAAGTAAACGTATAACGAAAAATCTTCTAATTAAGAAACGAGGGTATTTACCGACTATAGTAAAATATTACAAAACAATCCGATGCACAAAGAGGCAACGAATGAAACACGAGCGCAACACGCGTGACCATACGGTCTTATATTGCAAATATTTCATGCTGCAAATGCAACCTCGTTTGCCGTTCGTTGCAATTCGAATGCAACATTTTTGTGCAGCCATAATCAACTTTCCGTTTCATTGTATTTCTTAGTTGCGCAATCGCAGTCAAGATGCGTTAGTTTCCTACAACTATAACATAAATATAAATCACATCCAATGACTATAATTTTTCGCGTGATCGATGCGTTCGACCGACGGAACTTGATCAAGGATGCGTGGCGAAAATTCGCAATTATTTCTCCCAATACATATATTATCATATTTATACATTTGCGACATCGATACAATTAAATTTATTCTTTGTGCAACAATGAGCGTTTTTCCAGCAACCCAGTTTTTGATGTTAGCAATGCAGAACGTATGAAAAAAATAAAGTCAAGGCAACTAAAAAATAAAAAATAATCCAAATCAGCGTGATTTGCTTGTTCATTGTGTTATAATAATAAAGAGAGCGAAACAGTTTAGAGCTACATACTTAGATCGAGTAAGATATGGGTTACTTGAAAATAATTATAATTAAATATAATATAAATTTTAAATAAAATCTTATGTAACATCTTAACATGTCAATTTCGATCGTAATAAAGCAGGTATGTATTAAACATAAAAATTTACGATTCAATTAAATACCTCTTAAACTATAAATTAGGTTTATATCTAAAGACAAATGACTAAACATTAATAGCCGAAACCAAAATTCCGATGAGCTAATTTATTGATAGCTTATACAATATATTCACTAAAACATTAAAATTTTTAGGATCAAAAATGTTCTTATTCTGGTAATGATTTAAATTATAATTAAATTATTATTTAACTTATGTATTTATATACATAATAATTTATTATAAATACACATTAAATAATAATTTATTTATCGATACTTTGGCTGATGGGTAATCTGCCCTAATGTATCCGGGACCTTAATGAATAATGTTTCATTGCCATTTAATGTGTTAGTGAATTCTCATTGACTTTTTAAGCTCTATAAATTATCTAGGATAGTTAAAATAATCATACATAAATAAATATAAATGCATAGCGTGAATTACCTTGGATAATAGCAATTTAAATTTTTAATTTCCAAACCTTAGAAGAATATATGTATATTGTGTCTTATATTCATATTATTCACAGATAAAAAGGAAACAATTACATATTCGTAGTAATTAATACATAATAACTTCCTCAAAATTATCAAATGTTTTTATCTATTCAATTATTAAGTTTTTTTTAAGCAATGTTTTTATTTAAATAATGTTTTGTTAATAAGTAAATCCTATTTTTTTAATAATTAAGATATGTTTACTGAAAAGCGCTGTTTTTTTTAAAAAAAATTGTATAAAAATCTATACACTATTTGCGTTAACGAAGTCAGTTCGAGAGCTGTCCATTTCAACATTATTCATAATTACTATTAGCTTAAGGCACACGATATTTATATTTTAAACAATTTTTTAGAAATTAAAATCATTATGTTTTTTTTATATTTATCAATTAATCGTAGACCCAAACATGCCATATTTTTCTCAATTATGAATAATGATGAAATAGATAGCTCTCGTACTGACTGTGTTAACGCAAATAAAGTATAGGTTAAGTTTGTTAGCCAACCTAATCCAACAACTTATTTTAAAATAGCAACTATTCTAAAATAAATATAAGCTTCATTAAAAAAACGTTTTATAATTAAAATCATAATGAAAAAAAAAATGTTTTTTTAGGACAATAAAATAGATTTTGTATGTAGAAATCTACATAATAAATATTTTTTTCATGCATATAAAAATAATCACATGGAATTCGTTCCAATATATTACAAATAAAATGTAATCTTCATTGTATTTCAACATACATCAGCTTTTATTCCAGGGGTCATCAAATTATTTATACCTACTGTCCACTTTTGTATATTTCTTATTGAAAAATTCCCTTATTGCCCACCAACGTGGCAATTACTGAATTTTGTTTGAAATATTTTTTTAGAGGTGGTTATAAAAAATAGAATTTTTCAAATAAAAATAGAAGTCATAACAAGAATGTAAAATATGATGTCAGAATTCATAAAAAGTATAAATAATATGATGACTATACTAACCACACTCGTGACAAAAATATTAAAATGATCAACCTCCTCAGACTGGTAGTTTGGAACGCCAATGAAGAGCAAGAAATGAAAACATTTATAAAAAATGAACAGATAGATAGTATACCAATCTTCAAAACCCATTTTACCAATAAAAGCTATAAACGAATACCAAATTATTAAATATTGTATATCATACTAATCATTAGGGCAGTAATATGGTATCATAGTTAAAAATAAAACAATATTTTACGAACTTTATAATATGATAATAAGCACATCCAAGTTACTAGCATAAAAATAGAGGATTGTGCTGGACCCATAACTATAACAGCTGTTTATAGTCCACAAACGGACCAATATATAAAATTCTATAACAGCATTTAAAATTGATTATAATGAATAAATATTTGTTAAGATATATTTATTGCACCATTAATTTATATAAACCTGGCAATATTAATTATTGTGTAACATTAGTTTTATAACGTCAATATAAATATAATTATATCACTGCTAAATTTTATAACTAATTAATTTGACATATATTTGTAACTAAAAGATAAGCACTTATATTAGCTTACTTTTTGAACTACATAAAAGTAATAATTCTGTGAGATTTTTAATATCGGTATATTTATAAAAATACGCAAAATACAAAAATATTTAAGAATAGATAAAAAAAAAAAAATTGATAACACTAAAGATAAATTGTTTCAGCATCAAACTCTTTCATTTTAAATCACTTTCTAAGTACGAATCTTACATTTTAAATTAAATGTTAGATTAACTTTTTTATTGTTCAGCTTTTTAAACTTGAAAAAAAAACAATTCTTCATACATTACTGATGTATCAGAATAGCCAGAATTAATTTACTTTCTCCAAGGAACAGTTATCAATGAAAATTGAATGCATTATGTCTTAAGCACCCTAACCGATGAATGCTATACAATTTAAAGTATCATTTGTACTGAATATAAATATGCAATTAGAGTGTCTTTTTTTAATAATTATAGTTTTTTAAATTAAAATGCCATATTAGTTCTACATATTTAAATTTAATACAAATTTAAAATTTATGGCATCTTATATTACAGTGTCACTAAAAATATTCATTGTAGAGGAAATACTTTTTTTTAAATAATATAAATCATTTTTTGCGGCTAATTAAAAATCAATTAAATAAATATGTAACTAATAAAAAATATTTTAATTTTAAAATATAAAAATGTATAATTATATTTATTTAATTTATAATAACTGATACTTATGCGTATACTTGTTTAAAGACAAAGTTATTCTATGCTTATAAGTTATTAAATAAAATAAAATTAAACAACATTTTAATAGATGCATATTTGTCAATGCGTAGATGTAATAACATACTATCTGAATTCATGGTCATGTATGTATATTATAAACTATATAAAATAATCTTAGTCAAATCCAAATTATCCATATAATAATTCATAAACGTTTCCTTGTTGTTTCGATTGCCGACCATGTACGTAGAATGAATAATGTATTTTAATTGAATTATTGTTAAAACAATATTTATGTTAATCAACAAAAAACAATAACTGTAAATACATAAACTTTGGTTAATTTTCAATGAAATTGAATTTAATACCTGTTACGTTTTTCTAAATACTATAAATACAATATAAAAGACCTTAATTGCCATCTTCATTCGTATAACTTTATCAAATATTTAGTAATATTAGTTGACCACAGATGACTCTAAATTATATATACATATATATAATTTATCCAAGCTATCAACCAAACTTATTATTTTAATTTTATTATTTAACAATAAATGAAAACTTTTTTAAAAATAAACTATTAAATTTATTAAAAAATGGGTAAAATATATTTTGCTTAACGCCAATAAAAACTTAATATTGTAAATATCTACGCAAAAAGACCTTCATATTAACTATGTGCATAAAAAAATAATAAAAACTTTTTACAAGAACCATAGATGGATGAATAGAAGTTTTTTTTAAGACAAACCAAAACATAAAAGAGCAAAAAATCTCATTGAAAACAGGTTTATATCCCAATTTATAAAGCTTTTACTTATATTATCAAATACAATATTTGCTTTAATTTATTTTTAAAATTTAAATTCTCCCCATATATTAAGTGAATCGAAAAACCCATCGTTATAAGAAACATTCTGGAAGGCCCTCAAGACGTAATTGAAAATACTTTGTAATCAAACACAATGCTAACAATTAAAATATAATATGGATTTTCCGTGAACCTGATGCATAATAATTACACTATCATATAAAAATATTGTCTTGTGAAGTCGCAAATTATCACATGTACAACATTTTTAACATATTGCATACAATATGATTGTTTTTTTCCTGGAAAAAAATTATTAAATTACATTTATAGATGGCTTTTGATAAACTATAACCTTAAGGCTATATGCTAGTATTATAAATTATTCTTATTTCAAGTCGAAGCAAAGGTTGGATTAACAAATATTTATATTACAATTACACACACGATTATAGATTTTTACATAAATAAATATATGTATATCATTAAAAATAGATTGATTAAAGTCGTGGAAGCGCAGTTTCAATTTTTAAAATAAATATCATTGATATTTTATACTTAAACCTTTTAAGGCTTAAATTTTTTTATTTAAATACATTTTTCAGTGTCCAGTTCTCATGAGAAAGAGCGCTTCTATTTTTTCTATGGACTTATTGTCAATGTACTAAAATGGATAAGTCAATAGCATGTAAAAAAGTTGCAATTGCACGTCAGGGTATATATTATTTAATAGCCATATTTTTTTATAACTTGCTACCTCAATGAATTTAGTTTTTATGTATAAAAAATCAAAAATATATGTTTTTATTATTTATTTTATTTTTTGCCATTCAGTTCAATAACATCTGACTCATCAAATTGTAAGACCCAGTGTAAATTATGAGCACTTTTTTACATACAAAAATTATATATGGACACTATAAATCTTCAAGACTTTTATAAACTTTAAATATAGTATATTATATTACAATTATAATTTCTAAAAATGTAAAGAAACTAGGATTAACTTTGTAAATTATCTATTTTATCATTTATAGTCGTTATACATATCATCATTATTGCACAAATGCACACGGAAGTCAAAAAATTTTCAGACAAATTTTAATTAAACAAAAAACGAAACTCGTTTTTTTAGCAAAGTTTTTTAACTCTAGACAGAAGTAAAAAAACAATAAGACTTCTTGGTAATTTTACCATGTATTAAATTTCATTATTACTGCAGAAAAATCAGTGTTAAGAAAAAAAACAGGTACAGAATTTTTAAGTACTCCAGATTTGTAAGAAAAACTGTTATAGAACACAATTAAGACGAATTAAATACTAACTAATAAAATTATTGTGAGGTCTTATTCTTAAAACCCATGCTAATTTACTGTGACCAAAATAATCATCTATTAACAAATAAACAAAAGAATAGCGTAAAGGACTGAGACCACACAATAGCCCTCGTTACGACCAGAAAATCACATAAATAACACGCAAGTGTTTTTACTGTAAGTATTCTCCATCATTGAAAGAATATTTTATTGCTGCGAAACGGCTACGGATATAATAAATCACCGGATCCACAAGATTCCCGTTGCAGTATACAACCTTGGACAATGCCCATCAAGCAAATGTCGCTTTACCTATTTCGTTATTCTAAGAAACAAGTACATCTATTGACTGGATTGACCAGAAAGCTTTGCAGCCTTGGATACTTAAATCTGGACTCCGATGAGGAGAGATCAATCACTAGCAGCCACTCGAAAAAACCAGCAGAGACCGCGCCGCCTGCGTACAACTTACTGTAATGGACTTTCACATCCCGATAGGGACTCTTCCATACGAGCACCACCGTAGCAGAGAACTTTAAAAACCTCAAACCTCCCACGGACATTATCTCTGCGCCAGCTTCTCCGCCACCACTCGGAGAAAACATCTCGCCATTTATCGTCTGTCGCATTGTAATATAATCCAATAAAACTCTAACTAGATTTCACCTAGCGTCTCACCGGCTACTACGTCACACCCCTACGGTTCTCAAACCTTAAATTAGTATAGCCAATAAACTTTTAATAATTCGTTCTTTGGTTGTAATATAAAAGCAATAATTCCATCAATA
Source organism: Plectrocnemia conspersa (assembly GCF_051122295.1). NCBI lineage: Eukaryota > Metazoa > Arthropoda > Insecta > Trichoptera > Polycentropodidae > Plectrocnemia > Plectrocnemia conspersa. The sequence goes on along the minus strand of NW_028277177.1, from coordinate 22,732,476 downwards.
CACAAATACAATTTTTGGCATGAAATCGCAATTTCCGCCGTTGGAAAATATTTGCTAGAGGTGATAGGCCATAAGTGTAAAAAAGTATACTAGTATAAAAACAACAGCTGGAATGATATTATTTTCACTTGCATTGTGTAATACACGACTTCTCTACATGTATATATAAATTGTCTTTGTTTGTAAAACGGTTATTTTGTTATTTATTTGCCTATCCCATTTTTTATCTGCTAGTGGCATTTTTTATATCGCAAATTTTGAGTTTGTGTTTGGTTTTACCACCTGCATAATTAATTAAATAGGTCATTGTTACGATAATTTCAAACAAATAAAAAGAAATATTAACTCTTTTTTAAAAAAAAAAGTTAAAACTGTACGGACCATCTATTAGTACGCACATATGGGTACCAAAAAACTATCCTTTTGTATTGAACGAATGTGTGATTGACAATGCGTTTTACTCCATACAAAATACTAATATTGTTATATATCCCTTTGTTAACAGTTGCCAAATGTAGCTATCTGGAAGTCTTACTTTAAAGGTTTCAATTTGACCGCAAACATCCTCATTTCCAATTCGACAAAACTGTCTAGAACTAGCAATATAAAATATGTGAAAATTGGTCACAAATGAGCAGAGAGAAAGAGAAAAAAAGTTACATAAAACCCCCCACAAGTCAATATTTTTAATGTAATTTTTAAAATATATTTGTTAGCAACGTCTTTTTTTGTTGAATATGACGCTAACTTTTAGCGGTTATCTTTTGTCGTACGCGTATTTTATAATAATTCTTATAATGCGCAACTGTTAATTTCTGCAATTTATGGCGTTATTTATGTACATGTTTAAATGTATTATTAAAATGCTTTAATGTGCGATTACTGAAGTTTCTATACAATTAGCGTTTCTAGCTTTTGTACGAAAACCATTGTCGTAAGCTTACTTTATTAACGTACTATTGACGTCACAGTAATTTTCCAAGGAAAAAAACATATTTCACTACTTACTGTTATTGGCTAAATTAAACCAATTAAGATTGAAAATTTAGCTAAATATGAGAATTTTAATATAAAAAGGATTCGTTGGTCATTTTTGTAATTGAATAATATTTTGATAAAATTATGGTTGAAAATATATAACGTTTTATATATTGTATGAAGCAACTTAAAAGTAAATTTTTAAACTTTTTTGACCCTATGACATTTATATTTTCAGGCAAATGATTTTACATAAGCTTTAAAGTATTATACTACTTTTATATTACATATAAACTAATTAATGGTCTATTCTTGTTTCAGGCAATTTCAATTCTAAATTAATATTTAATTGTCATAACAATAAAATCACAGTCAACGCTTAGAACGATGCCGAGCTAGATACAACCGTCTTGCCGTGACTGTAACTACAGTATGACCAATAGTTTTAACCGTGATACCTTTTACTAGGAACCTGTCGCGCAGCAAATAACCGTGTCATCGGTAACACGGTTACAAAATTGCGAATATAATATTGCGATCGCGATAGTTTCGCATCGAAACGGATTTTCTCCATTTTCCGACAAACACTTCCATTAGTGTCTTCCTTGGCTGTTATTCTTCTGCTTGCGTCACGTCTCTTTAAGCACGTGACATTTGAATCATTACGTTTGTCACTTAAAATTTTCACGTTTTTCGCTCTTCAAGAATCATCCTGAATGTGGGTCAAACGTACAATGTGTACAGTGCACTTGATTATGTTAAATATCAAATATATAAAAACAGACAAACAATCTACACAATGGATTCGACATGCACAAAAGATGATGCGAAATAGGCTGTGTGTGCTAATATTAATGCGAACGTCGGTTTTAAAGTTTGTGAATCCATTATTTAATTGTAAACAGGTGAAAACCACTAGTTGGATTTTGGCAAAAATGCTATATATAATACTGATTAATCACATATTTTTTAGATTTTTGAAAAGAAATAATATAAGGCTTGCAAAAAGATGACACTGTCATTTCTGCTAGGGTTCAAGAGGACTCAGTCACAACAAAATTGCGATTTCTGTGAACAGCAATATTCAAAAGAAATTGATTTATTTTTTTATCACTGATTACCTAAAAAAATTGGTTTAGCAGACATTTACCGATCGATGAACTTTATAAACATCGTTGGTTGCCGCAAAAAGAAGCTCGTAACTTCTATGACGTTATTGTGAGAAAACTCGTTTTTAGGCTCAGAAAATGTATTGGAGTCTGTTTATATTGTCAAATACATAAAGGATGTTTTTAAATATTTTATTTATAAAAATTCTCTAACTTTCGTAAAAAATATATCAGTTTATTGTATGAAAATTTTAAAAAGGGATAATAAATACTGACACTGCTTCTTGAACGCGACAACAATAGTTTTAGAGACTAATCTTAAGTTTGTGCAAATCTTTATTTATTTTAACTGATTTAAACAATTAAAATTTTAACTGATTTAAAATAGATTCGTAACACTAGTCAATATTTCACCACAAACGCAGTTATTAATAATAAAATATATCATGGGTTATAAGAAAAAGAAAATTGGACCTTGGTTATTCAAATGATCTTACCCGATTATTCCTGATTTGAGCGGTAGTAGATGAAAAAATCTTAAAAAAAGTTTTTAATATAACTTTGTAAGAGGATATATTCTCGAGAAGTTCCAGTTTTGGATTGCAAAACGTTTTTGAGAATAACGATCGCGTCCTCTTTTGTGCCCTGTTAGAACCAGGATGTCTGCACTATCCGAATCGCTTATGATGAAATACTTTGGCATGGCCAATCAATATACTTAATATCAGCTACATATAACTAGTTCGATTTATATAATTCAATATAAATATTTCATCAATTTTTCCTTATTTTTCTAATATACTATGTATCATCTCTTACCATCGTGACGCATTTGCGTATTCTGTTAAGTCACGATGATCTAAATTTAAATAAATAATAAAAAATAATTTAAGTGTAAACACGTAAAACCCTTTTACTATAATATATAATTTAACCTAAAAATTATAAATTATATTTATTACATAAGCGATAAAAATGACATTAAATTTTACTCTCTGTATTAAAAGATGACAAATTCCTTCTAATTTATCGTTTTTCAATTTGATTGTCGCAGGTACAAAATAAAAATATGCATTTAACTTCCGAAACCTGTATTTAGTCAAGGGCAACTCTCGTGAGTTAGATCGTTGACCTTTTAAAATGGTAATGTAAGATGAATACTATTTTATTTATGTTTATCGTGAAATTTATTATTAAAATATACTGATGTGTAATCAATAAGAGTTGTTTTATTATTTACGTGGTTTTATTGGGTGAAAATGATGACTGATATTATCACAAACCACAAATATTTATATGTAAAATCACGTATGCAATTTATATTACGTTACAATTATATATTATTAAGACCAGCATAAAAATACTTTTAACTAAACTTTACAGCTAACCAAATAATAATAAAATTAACAAAAACTGTACAATCTATCAAAAACCAAATATAATGTCTTAAAAAATATTTTTGAGTACTTTTAATGCAGTATTTTTGAAAACAAAATTTGAAAAATAAAAATAAAATGCCAATTTTCAAAAAGCACAGGATAATATGTAAATTTTAGTAATCATAATGGTGTGACTCAGAAACATATAAAATAACGTGACGTAAGTATCTCTTGTGATCTTATGAGAGTCACAAGATCGAATTTAAAGCGTCGAAGCCAAAAAATCTGCTTCTGCAGAGAAATTACATATATAAAAAAATTATTATTGCTGCTTCATGCACTTAGGAATAAATTTCACTAAAATTTTAGTTAAATAAACACCATATTTATGCAATATTTTTTTTTATCCAATCTAATGCAATCACGCAATTTGCGAATCTAAACAAATAAAACCTCACATCCTTGTCGAGTTTTTTTTTTCTTTTAACCATTTTAACAATGTTTATTCACTATTATTAAATAATATTAAATTTAATAATACGATCTGACGCCTATACAAAAGTAAGGCGAACAAACAGTCGACCATTGAGAAAGATTGCCGATGCACGTTAGAAATATTAAAAACGCCATCTTAATATTCATATTAGCAAATTGTCGACACTTATCATTACGACCTTGATTAAATATACAACCAAAATTATTACTTGCAACATATTCTGAGAAAAAAATATAACACATTACATTATCATTGTTGTCAAACTGATGGACGCATACTATCGATTGTAACAATGCATCTTAAGGTTATTGTAAAATAATTTAGAAATGACGAATGTACATGACTGTTGCATAATTTTTTGCTAACGATAATTATTGTTACTAGTACATAATTTGCAATAAAATATAATATCTAAAGGATATGCGAAAAATTGAGTGCTATATTCGTCTATCATTTGCAGTGTTTGTATTTATAATAAATCACTATAAAATTATTTTTAAAAGGAAATGTCAAATTTAAGTTAATCCCTGACCTGAATTAATGTTACACCTTTTTAACAAAGTATAAAAAATGGCACAATGTAATGAAAATAATAGGTGTAATTTAAAGCAATATGTTAGATTTCGTATATTTAAAAAATAAATTAGTATCTTAACTTCAACTAAAAAATGTTATTTTCTAATTATATTAATGGGAGGCAAGTAGAATAAATAGAATAGGAATTTTTCTACAATTATGTATCATGGAAAATGTAATTTAATTTATAAATAAATATCTGCTTATTTGCATGAGAATACTTATTTATGATGTTTAACATGATCTGAGTAAAAACATGAGTAAGCATATTTATAGTACTGACCAGGCCCAATACTGCTAAACTTCGGTGATTGAATGGGAACCTATAATTCAGGATGGTATGGTCGTTGGCCATAATCGCTTGTCGGTATTCAAGAGTTTAATGATATTATAGACTACATCTGAAATTAAATTTTAAGTGTTTAATTTCTGAAAAACACATCTAACTGCCTTATTTATAAAGACGAACACTTACAAAATATTCAGTGACATGTATAGACAAGCATATCCAATACGGAATTTTTCGATTTGTAAAATTTCACGCAATTCATAGGTTTGTGAATCCTCATGTGTTGTAAAAATACGGTTAGAAAAGCCTTGAGTAAAAATTATTTTTAATTATTCACTGAATACTATTCCATATATTTAATCCTAATACTAATAGATGGATGCATTATTAAATTTTTATAAGGCATCAATATTTAAATCGAATATAAAAATTGGTTATTGAACAATAATTATCGATTGCATTAGTTTGGAATTAACGTGTTTTCGTCGAAAAAAATCGTCGTACAAGTACAATTATCGCGTCTCGAAATTATGCAATGCACTACGGCCGCATTTCGGCTTTGCTGTAAAAATTCAAGAACCCAAAATTGAGGTCAATACCTATGAAATAAGTGATTGAAACAAGAAACCTACGGTGGTGGTGCATGTGAAGAGAGAAAAATATCGTCGGGCGCGTAAAAGTGAATTTATTCGCCGAACCGGTATTGCGCAAACGAAGCTCGGTATATTAAACACATGGTCAAGTGCGAGTCTTGTTTGATAGACAATGTCGCAATTTTATGTATGTGTCATGTAAGTGTATCAAAAATCACGGTAACGTTACAATAATTACTTTAATAAAATAACAATAGTGCATATTTTTTGTTTCGGTTTTTTTAGATTGACTTTTTAATGACCCATCACAAAATAAGTGATGCCATTGTAAAAATTTGTTCATAAGCTACCTTCCAAGTTAAAATATTTCTTGGTAATAATAATTTTCATTTAAAATAAATTGCTTAAGACTTAAAACACATTAAAATTTTGTTGATAAACTGTCAGCACGTGATGTAAAAAGATAAAGTTAATAGATTTAAATATTTTAGTTTTATCATTAATAATGCATTAAGTTAATTATATTCTTTAAAAATGTTAAAAAAAAATAGTGGTTAAGAATATATTAAAATTGTAAGAAATATATATTTTTTTAAAAAGCAAAGTAAATTATTTTTTTTGTGCAACAATTTTAAATCTAAGTAGGTACCGAAGAAAAAAATTCGTTATACTGGAAATTGGTTACAATGTAAGGAAGACGATACATTTTATTTTATTTTAAATTACCATATTACTACAGCATTAAAATAACCTCTTAAGAGATCGTTTTTTGTCCATTTTTAGGGAATGAACACAATAAAATTTGTTAAAAAAATGTTTTATAAAAAAAGTTTGAGGGTCGGCGAAACACATGTGAACACATCCGGCACACGCTAAGTCAAGGTCGAACTTAATTCGAAAAAATATTGCGTTAAGTTGTAACGTGATTCTTAAATTCGGATCAAAATAATTCGTTATACTGAGATCAGTCTTTGTTACAATGAAAACATTTTGTATGAAAGTTTTTCAGGGACAAATTAAAGATTCGTTATACTGGGAATTTTGAAATTTTGGTATTCGTTACAATAAAATTTCACTGTATTACGTTTTAATATAGGTTTGCAAAAATATACCAAAATTACATTTTGTATCATTTAAAAGCAGGTTTACAGTTTAAATAAATAATAATAAATAGCACAGGTTACACATCCGCTCAAAAACATGACTTAAATTAAAAAATATTTTGTCACACCTTACTGACGCTACAACACAATCGATCACCTATAGTTGGTCCAATGTAAGCGATTATAAGTCATTGATTGTGTTGTAGCGTATTTTAGGTGTTTTAACGCTGCATATAACACAATTTTATCATAAATTAAAGTTTTTTGGTTACACCATAAGTTACTTTATAATTAAAAAAAGTCTTTAATATGTTTTATGTGTAAATATAAAAGTCAGTTTTTAATTACATTTACTAATTAGAAAGAAGCAATAAACGGAAAATATCAAGCAGCTAATCTGTTACTTAAGACCAAAAGTGCGCTTTAAAAATATTAATAATTTAGAGACCTTTGTCTATTTTTATTCAAAAGGATTTTGATTCATATATTTTTTTAAATAAATGTTTTTTCTGCGCAACATTAAATATTTTAATAATTATTAAGTGCAAAAAGTTTTCATTGTATTTAAAATTTATAATAAAATAAAGATATTTAAAATCTAAACTAAGAATATTCAAGGTTATATTACACTTTTATTTGCAATTCAAGTAATTATATTCAGTCAAATCTAACGAATATGTGCATTAAATCAAAATAAATGATAATTTTTATGTATTGTATAAGAAAAAACTCACTTTTCGGTCTCGGAGCTCGTCGACGGGAATTCATAATTTGAAGATTTCATTACGAAGATCGTTTATCTAGTTTAATTAATGTATTCTTTTAATCCTTACACACATTATGTATATATTTTCATAGTTATAACATACCTTGTAAATTTGCAATCCGAATATTTATATTGTAAAATCGAACAACGCACATGCCAAAATAATGAAAACTATCGTCGCGTAGCAAAATTATTTACAACTGTCGTCACGTTACTGTTGGCCATCTTGTTTTATATTTGAATGCTTATTTTTCATTGGTCGACAACAAGAGAATTAATTAGCGGAGGTTCAAAAATCGTCTTGTACACTCTATTTTTATTTTTTATAATTATAATTAAATATATTTGTATACGTGTATTATACACAAAAATGATATGGTAGCGTATTAGTTACTACTACTCTCATTTCCCAATTTCGTAAATTTTTAACATCATTTTATCCAATTTATTAAATATTTCTAATATTGTTGCACAATAATTAAAATGATAATACACCAATTTTTCTACTATTTTTTAAATGTAATTACAATGTTCCTTAAAATTTATTTTTTTATCTACATTTACTTCTAAATAAATTATATTATTATTATCTAACACATTTTTATAATTAATAAACATACATTTAGTTTTATCAAGAATGTATAAGAAAGAGCTTACGAATAAACCAGGCGCGTACGGTGAGATACATTCCCTTTCGCTCGCTCGCGGGCTAAGTGACGAGAGTGAGTGAAAAGAAGTGGGCGTGCGGAACGCATGTAACACGCGCCCTTATCTTTCACTCACTCCCGTCACTTATCACGCGTACCCGTACGCGCTTAGATTTAAAATCGATAAAAAAAAATATGTCAAAATTCAGGTTCTCTAGACAGGCCTAACATTAGACGAAGATACAATTAAGAGAATAAAGCATTTATTTAACTGAGTAGTTGAGTAAATGACGGTAAGAATTCCGACAAAGATGTTAAAGTCCGCATCAAAATTTCTAGAATTCTGTTTCTTAAATTAAAAGCTGATCTCACAGACAAGCACTTACATCTTCAGACCAGAATTACATTATTAAAATGACGTGTTTGATTAGTTCTATTAAACGGATGCGAGACATAGACTTTAAATATTTTTACAATCAATAAACGGAATGTGTTGAAATGTAACTTTTTAACAGAATTTTTTTATGAAGAAGATGGAGTGCCTCGAACACATAAATCGAGGTCTGAAATATTAGTATATTACCTTAATAATGGAAAATATTGCAAGTAAAAATTGAATCAAAATATAGAAGATGTCTCGGTTGATAACATGGACGGGAAAAACAGCCAAAGAAGTTTTTGATGCAGCCAAGGACCAGTTGGGATACTTGGAACGTATCAACAAGATAGTCGCCAACGTCTGGAATCAGACATGACATTAGAAGAAAAAGATTTAAAATAAAAAACTTGTTGCCACACTTTTACATACAGAAATCCACCTAATTCATTTGTCAAAGTCTTCTGCCGAAGTCAATTTTATGGTCTTCCGAAATTTTTACAAATAGGATTTTTCATAATATTTCTTTATGTTATTTTTATATTTCGTTCCTCTTTGAGGTATTCGCCGATTTGTTTGTCCGATATAAATATATGTATTTGATGAGTCGTTTCAAACTATTTGCTAATAATGCTGGGAAACATCGATCACAATTATTATTTTTTTAGAAAAAAAATCATATTTCAAACGGCCTTCAAAAATACACAATACAAGTAAAGTATAACGTTTTTTGCTTCTATGGTTCGGAAGACTACCGCGTAACGCGTACTCTTGTGAAAACGGCAGTAAAAAATCGCTCGTATTCTATTAGCCTATTATCTTCAATTACCAAATATCCTTCGATTTTCTATTATTTATTTACAGGTATATACAATGCGTAGAAGACACCAGTCACAGGGTCAACTAAATATAAAAATGACTCATAAATATAATAAATATCAATGTACGAAAATGACTCATCAATTTAATTAATTTCAATTGTGCAAGAAATTTTATATTCTGATTTCAATGCAAATATTAATGCATTTGTAAAAATAGATTTCTTAGCTAATTAAGTAATTATTATCACATAACATATACACTACTATGTATTCAATACGTTCAATATAATTTGCGTCAGAAAAATGTGATTAAGATAACGAGACTTCACCATTAAATTCGTTTCAATGTAACTGGGCAAAATATGCAGAATCATCGTTAAATATATAGGTATATTACAATAAAATGTTTATATCAATAATATGCAATGAAAATCTGTATCCGAAACACTTACGATATTTAAAAATAAAATAAATAATTACGTTAGCAATAAATAATTTTTAATAAATATATATCATATATTTGAATCCCATATGAATCTTTGTGTTTTTATTTTCTATCGTATTTGGAGATCAAAAGTAATGGTTATTATATCAATATAATTCCGATCGATCATCACAAATTAGGTTTTCCTAGAAAAGCTCAAGAATGAATATCGTGATGATTAATTTAAATTGAGCTAGATCGTACTTATTAAATATAATAAAATCTTTAATAATAAACTCATTTATGTATAAAATAAAAAAAATGCAATTTAATAGGTACAGCATTTATATTTCTAAAATTTTGGAAGTATTATAATTATAGCAATATAAATCATTTTTTATCTGTATAAAAAGTTATTTTTCATACAATATATATAATTAATATTAATATATTTAACTATTATAAATCCTTATATTTTTATTGACTGATGATAAAATAGTTTTTATTGAATGTTTGCATATGTACAGACTGCAATAGATGTATGAATACGGTGCAAAAAATATATTTCCTAATAATTCGATGCCTTCTGATGCATTTTTAATTTTTAAGCTGTAATAAAAATATACAGAATCGTTCTAGACCTTGTGTATAATAACATTCATTAGTTAACAATCTCTGTAAATACACACACGCAATTGTACGAATCATAATAATTATACGGTTTTGCAGATCTATGATTTTTTAGGTCAATTTATGTTGTTACATATGTGAATAATTAGATACGTTATTAGATAAACGGTTAATCAAAACATTGCCTAATAATAAATTTTAAATATTGTATTAAAAATTATATATAGTTATGTTAAAAAATAAATATAAATTGTGAGGTTTTGAAAAAAGAGTTAAATTATAATGCGTGGTTCTTTAAGTTTACTTTTTTACATAGAGACCTTGTGGTTTGTTCGTGTATGGCATGTTAAGAAATTTTGCATTTAATGAGTTAATCCATTATTGGAGGGCAAACAGAATGAGATGTTTAATTTTCATAATCTCGGTTCTCTGTCATTTTTTTGTCTTCTAGTACGTCGACACTTGTGAATTGCTCAGCAGTCGATTCCTATGCAGCTTTGCGATGTGTAATTTGAACACAGTGTGTGTACACTAGCAATGAGAAGTGTTTGATAAACATATATTTGAAGAGAAAAAATAGAGTTTGCTCATTCACGATTTCAATATTATGACAAAATAAATTTAGATAAATAAAAAAAAATCTAAAAAATAATATATTCAGTGTTAATTTGATATTTGTTAAATGCGTATAGTAGTTATTAAAGTTAAATAAATAAATATAATATTGTATCATCCATATTATAAAAGGTACAAAAATAAAATGGTATCTCAATAACACTTATTATTTTTTAGCACAATAAAATTTGATAGTAATCAAAAAATAATAATTTCACCAAAATGAATCATTACACAATTTTATTTATTACATATCAATTTAAATAAAATTGAGACCATTGATTTAACAAGTTTAATGTGTCATGATGCTCAAATACAATACATAGTATTATTACAATACACAAACAATACCAAAAACAAATAAAATAATAATACATCTCCATCGGCCATCTTGTTGTAGCTGACTTTAAACATATAAATGTATAATGCCAGCGTATTAATTACCCGGATGGTGACAGGCAAGGCGAGTGGGCTAGTGAGGACGTTCTGATCATGCATCAAAAGAGGACGCGATCATGATTCTCGAAAACGTTCCGAAACCAAAAACTAAAATTTATGTAATAGTTTTATTGTCGACAGCACCCTTCAGTAGTTTAGCTTATGACGTATGATTAATGACATACAACTTTCTACAATGACTCAGCAAATCATATCCCAACGTTCTTAAAAGAAAGGCACTGGAATACAAAAACGAATAATGACCAAATATAAAGGTAACTCAAGATTTCTTTCTAAGCTTTTCTAATTAAAAAAAAGTATTTGATTTTTCAGAGATTCTTAATTATAGATTACGATTCAATAATTCTGTGAAATATGTCATAAAGAACGTAAATAAATGACGGATCATCAAAGTGTGAAGCGTTCCTCATAACAAAGTAACTGCTTCAAAAAAATCAAGAATGATAGAATGCCTATTTTTTATGTCTTAATATATTAATATTAAGATTTTTTTATAACGTAAATTTCACTTCGTACAATGTTGTCCTTTTCTGTATTTATTTTTTAATGTGATATAAGTTGGGCAGCATGAAATCATTTAATGCTCAACGTAGAAGTGATCGCTTAGCATTTAACTACATTAGTATTATTTATAATTTCATAATATCATAAATTATACGAATAAATCACATTTTTAATTAGGTACATTTCCAAATGCAAACCGATGAATTAATTATTACATTTTCTTTTCTATTTTCGCTTTAAAATAGAAATTCCGAATGACATTCACCAAAATATCGTTTTTTTCTGAAATATCGCAGACCTTGCTGTTATCCAAGCTAATGTTACACAACTAGAACGTACGTTAAGAAAAATACATAGATTTCATGCCATTCACATTGCGCTTTTACATTAGGATACTCGCTATAATTTGATTATTTTTTTTTATTATTTAATGTCGTAACAGCAGTTTCAGTTAATTTTTCATAGCTACTCTTATTAACACATGACAAGTGCTAATATGCGAAAGTTTAGTTGTGCAAAGACAAAGGAGTTCAACAGGTTCCGTAAATACAACAGTCACACGTTATTAAAATTAATTTATTTACATTGACGATACACAGAGCTTGTAAAAAAAAAGAATTAAAATGTTGCATTGTTACGTTACTAATATAAATAACTACAATACGAATTATTTATATGCATATTTTGGGTCACGTACTTTAAATAAAAGTAAGTGTATCATTAAAATACATTTTACATTACTAATTGCATGCAATTGATATTATATATTGACAAGACATATTGCTTATCTTTCCTTAAAACTACATTTACCAATAATAGATACATGACCTAATTTATTTATTTACCATGATTTTAAAATTGATCAATTTAATACGTATTAGAAAATATCTAAATTGATAAATAATAAATAGTTGTAAATTATTATTTAATCGATTCCAAAGATTCTGGTTAAATGAAATATCATTATATTTTTGTACAATATCTGTTATACTTTATCAAAGATCTAGCACAGATGCATTGCATAGATTAATAAATATTTGAAAGATGTGAGATTTTTTATTGCATATGTACTGTTATAGATATTCTATAGTATCAATAAATAACCAATCGTAGATTTTTTGTAAGATAATGAAGCAAATGTTTTTTTACTTGTAATTATTAATTGACTAGGATTTTCCTTAACTGACAATGTTCTATCTACTTGGTATAAACAGCTCAAAAACATGTTTTATTTATAAGTTCAAATCATTTATAACACAAACTCTTCCATGTTTATCCTCAAAAAAGGTCAAGAAAGATAATTTAATACTAAAACCGATTTTATAATTTTTAAATGAAACTAAACAAAAAAATAAGCATATAGTTGGAAAGGAAAAATAAAAATATTGATAGTGTTCAATTTATTATTTTTTCATCGAACGACATTCTCATACTAAGAATCATTGTCTATAAAAACCTGATATTTTGTTGTCGTCTTTAAAACTACACAGCGAATGTTTTGATACCACAAAATAAGATAAACGCAATCATTAAAACGACCGAAAGATATACACAACACAAATCATCGTAAAAAATAATAAACCTCATTACTGTTTATATTTCATACCTTTATAATTCATAAATTAAATTGAATGAAACTATTATTTTTAAATTGAAGAAAACTAAAAAACAATAGTAACATAAGTAGTTTATTATAAATACCTTACATAGCAACTGAAACCTTACATAATACTAATATTATATTTATTAATGACATAAAAATATACCTTACATCTTCTACTATAATATAATCGTTATAAGCCGCTTCCACTTCCGGACGCGCACGCTTTAAAACGTAACTTTATATGCTCAATCTTTTACTTTGTAAATCGTATCACTTTGTATGAACGGTGTTTAATAATACACGTAAACAAAAGAAATATATTAAATTAAAATAATAAAAATTTAATTTGCTCCGATTGATTTTTGAATCGCCGGTAAAGCATTCTCTTGTTTCGACCAATGAAAAACAAGCATTTAAATAAAAAAACAAGATGGCTGATATCAACGTGACAACAGTTTTAAATATTTATTATTTATAAATAAAATTTTGCTACGCGACTATAATTTTCATTCGACTGAATATAAATAACCGAATTGCAAATTAACTAGGTATGTTATAACTATGAAAATGAAATATATCATAATGTGTGTAAGGATTATAATAATACATTGATTAAACTAGATAACAATCATACAACAATCTTCGTAATGAAATTTTTAAATTTTGAATTCCTGTCAACGGGCTCCGAGGCCAAAAAGTGAGTTTTTCCTTTTATAATACATAAAAATTATCATTGCTTCTGATTTATTGCACAAATACGTTAATTTTTACTGAACTAGGTTCGTTTTAAACGTGAACATGTAATATATGCTACTTAGTACGTATGAAGATTGAGGTTAATGACGATCAATCCGTATAAATGCTAATAAAACATATTTTTTATCTATTGATATTTGGGGATTATTATCTTTTACAACAATCGCGTGACAATGATTGTGATCCAGTCAATTATTTAGCTGAAAAAGCTTGGTTACAGCAAAATAAATTAAAACCATTATTGCAGCAAAAAAATTCACTGACGACTCGCAATATACATATGTATAGTTTCTTAGACGTTATCTAATAGACGACATTTTACAATGATTATATATATGTGATTTGCATACCTAGAATAATCGATAACCAAAATATCTAAGAGTGGTTTTTTTTAAATTCCGATGTGATAATATATGTCGTGGTTTTTAATCAATTTTTGTTCTGTGCTATCATTCCTCTTATGGAATAGCCAAATTCAAGATATTCATTTACATTAAAATTATTTAGTATGTTCTTTATAAAAAGATAATACTTGCTGAGAGTGACTTCAGCGTGATAAGATTCACTCTTTGTTTATATATACCAATTCTACGTATTATTACTGTTAATTATTAATTCATGATCGTCCCCATATTCCAATTTAAATCTATTTCTGATCAGAGCGATATTAAATTAGGCCTTAACGACTTTACAACCTCAAATAATAAGTTTTTTTTTTAATTTTTCTAAACGATTTATTATTAAATAATTTATTTTATTACAAATTAAATCAATAGAAAAAGAGCATTTTTAAAAATTGGTTGAAAATTCTAAATTCTAATTCTGCTTTTCTTTAATTTTTAACTACTCTTAAGTAAAATAATTTTCTGTGATGAGCAATGGATTTTTTAAGACAACAGGACAATACATACAAAAAAGCTTCGAAAGCAAATTCGCACTAAAAAAAATTATGATTTTTAAACCAGGCGAGAAAATTACAGCGGAATAAAAAAATAAAAATTTTGAAAGAAAATTAAAACCATGCATAGAAAATTAACCATAAAACATTCGATGTTGGTAAATAACCTTGGAGTGATATTTCTCCATAATAATGCGAAACCTCATATTTCACTAATTACAGTTGCAAAATTAAACTAATTAGGATTGAAAATTTTTCCCTTGATTTTTTTTACAGATTATCATTACCTTTTAAAATATTTAGACTTGCTTCTTTGAAATAAGAAATTCCATAACCAGAGTAATTTTATAAAAGCATTTGATAACTTCTCAACTTCTAAAATAAATATTTTTATTCATTGCTAAGTTTTTTGAATCAGAGCATATTTTAATTAATAAAATTGTACTTGAAGAATTTTATTTATATATTATATCCTAAGCCTCTCTTTATAAAAAAAATCTTGCTATACAATATATTCTAAGCCATTTCTAATGGTTCATATTATTTCATTGATTATTAAATTATTTTCCATTAAAAAATACTACACAGTATCAACATTAACTTAGAACCCAAAGAGCCAGGATGACAATTCTTCATTGCGCGAATGACGCAACAGTGACAGACACCAGCGCGCAATACTCACATTTTTGTGAAAAACCGCCGACTTTTCACAACCTCTCGCTGGTGATGGGTTTGTGTTGAAACTGCTTGGGCGGGGGTTGATGAGTGCAAGTGTTCAACCTGCGGTCAACCAGTCGCAAATAGACCGCTGATCGAGCGACAGCTTCTTAGTTTGTCCGTGGAAAAAAATATATAATAGACAATAAGTCTTGTGATAAACATTAAAACAGAATTGTAATAAAATTTTTAGTGAATCTAAAACCAAAGGAAATGTGCTTCAAAAGCTTCAGACTGTAATAACAGGTGAAAGATCTGGATAGCAGCAATGCACATTTAAAAAACACAATTATTAATTTACAAATATAATTAAATAGTGTACTTGACAGTTTGTGATTGTTCTACAGAATATAAAAAAATATATATTTTTTTAATTGCGTTTAATAACAACATTTTTTTTATAATTATGAAATATTTTATATTTCTATAAATGAATATGTTATATAAATATTTTTATTCAATGTACTCGCTATATATATTTTACATTACAAATATCATAGGCTTACTTTAAAATAATTTAACATAAAATTTATTACTAAAGTATAATTTTTTTATGCTCAAGTTCATATCTCACAAAGAAAAGTTCGTTTGTAATTAGTGAAAAGTAGATAGATTTTTTCGTTAACGTTTTTAACGTTTGATCTTTTGTATTGCTAATTATGCCAACTGTATTCGACGTTTGTTATTATTGTATACATTACAGATAGTATTTTTTATAAATTTGTATATATGGGTCATGTATTGCCATATATTTTTAAATTAAATAAAAATGACTTGTAAGTATACAACTTAATTAAGCAATTAAATCTGTTCATCTTAGAAGCTCGAAAATAGTGACACTTGACCGTGACATTTCATTTTTGACTAACAATAATATTCAAGTGTGTATGATCTTAGAACTTGTTTTTTTTTACAATTATTATAAAAAAAAAACATATCTAATGGACTGACTAATAAATCATTAATTATATTATACGTTAAATATAAAAAACAGTTTTTTAACAAATACGTCAATCTGAGATGTATGAATGTAGTATTAATAATTTGATACAAATTACCGTTTATAATAAAAATGAGAGGTAAAATAATTTTGTACTATTATGGCAGTATGTGTAATGACTTAATTAAATAACTGTTTTTCACGCCACAAATAGTGCATCGTGAGTATGTCTTTATTGTACTGAAACCTGCAATCGTCTTTACCATTCACCTAGTTTTGCAATAGAGGTTTTACTTAACTCGACAAACTGATCAACTTTTCATAAACATAGTTAAAAAATACTATGAATAATAATTTTATTTTCTTTGCCATTTATTGAATGAAATGTTTCTGTATTTTCTTACAAATTAAAACTTTTACACTGTAGAGTTAAAAATACAGGTTTAAAATTACAAATATGTAATAATTTTTATATTATAAAATGTATATATTATTATTGAAAATTAAGCATATTAGACCAAGGGAATCAGTAATTAACTAAGACCTGAGTTTAAAATTCATATAGACCCTAGTGTTTTATTGTGTATAAGAGATATTATTTTAATTGAATCAATCGATCCAACAGTTATCATTCTTAAATCGTGGTATATAGTTTAAAATCCAGGAATAACCAAATCCCTCTTATTCTAAGAAAATCACAAAGGGATATTAATATACCTTTAAAAGAGAATATTTGGTTATTATTTGTTCCTGTATTCCAGCGCCTTTCTTTTATGAGCGTTGTTCTCTTTTGTGCTCGTTTTCGTTAGAGATTGCTTTCCTATGGCTTTCGCCATCCCGCTCCTTAATTGCACATTGAACTATAAATTAGAGTTGTTTCAGTTCGTTTTATTTAATTTTAATATGTTCTTTATTTCTTATTATATATTATTTTTAATATTATTTGTATTATACTTTTTGTATTGATTTTTTACCATCGTGACGTATTTGGCTAATCTGTTAGATCACACATAAATAAAAATATAATAATTATAAGCTGTAATTATAGTTTATAATTAATATAATATTTTAAATACTGATATTTCGCCACTTAATTAATAGTCATTATTTTTTATTACTCTAATGTAACGCATTGGGCTAACGCATGTCATGTTGCAACGAAATATTTATAATAAATATTTTTTTTAAATTCAGCAATTCAAAGATTACCAATTGTTTATTGTAACAAATCCCAATGGCCTTAAATTTAAATTGGTTAAGTATACTTTTGTACGTAAATGATGTAGTAATACCACTACTACGAAACTAAAATAAAAATCTCTTAGAATAGTAAATAACCGCAAAAATATTTAATATTGTGGAAAACATTTTTACGCATAGTTAACTTTTAAAATAATTATTTTATTTACGTTTATAAAAGCTGTTAATGAATGGCAAATAAATAGATAGGGGAAAATGTGTTAAGCTCTGAATATAAGCATATTAAAAAATGCAAATATATACGCATATCTAATTATTTTTTATATTTATATTATTGACAAAACATGAATTATTTTTTTAGCGATTAGAAATACCATCCCAAATAAATTCGGCTTTTTTCATTATTTGAAACCCCAATTCAGTCATCTATTCGTAGTAAATTGTAATGAAATATTTTGTAGATTACAAATTTAGATATTTCGTGATTAAGTTTATATATTTTGTGCCATATCTGACAAAGATTACAAATTTATTTTCATATAATTTTCACTCATAAAGATGGAATTCTAAATAATGAAAAATACACCTCTTGCTTTTAAATTGCAACTAGAAATTAAAGCCACGATTTTTATCTACAGTGATATCTAAATAATCTGAATAATATTTCGTTAATAAAAAAAGGTGTACGTAACGTTAAAAAATAAAATACTATACCCAACATCAACTGATATATTTTTAACGGCAGTAACAATAAAAAATCTAATAACCAATTTAAAATATGAATTTTGCATATTAAAATTGAATATAATATATTAAAATTGATTTCAATATTTTCCGTACTGTAGCAAAATATGTCCTTTAAGGATAACAATCTAATTAAATCTTCAATAATAAATATCCAAGCAATATCCTATTAATTGTCAATGTATAATACTTATAGAGGAAAAAAAATATTTTATTTTTTTATATATTGTACAGAGCTACATCGATTAGTGACTTTTAAAAAACTGTTTAGTTCAATTTTTCCTATATCCTGTTCTTTTCATTGTCAAAATTTTCATTGCTCTTACACTCAATGAACAAATTGTTGGCTTTATACAATTTTAATGACAAAAAAGCTTTGTCGCTTTTTTATGAATAATATGTGAGATTTATATAACGTTTGTATCATAATAGTGAAATGACATTATTAAAGCATGTATGTACATCCATAAGTAGAGTTAACCAATTTACACTTAAGGTCATCGATATAATGATTCGATACAATCAAAAGTGTGTCAGTAGCAACTAAAATATTTGCTATTATAATAAAAAAAAAACATAAATTAAATAGCATATATTGTAATATTGTTTATTTTTTATAAAAGCGCCATGGAATGTGTCGTGATATAGTTGTGGAATAATCTTATATAATAATATTAAAATGTATAGATCTTCCATACATAAATATGCATGCAATCCGATCATTATTTATGTTAATTTAACCTCCCATATAATTAAAAATATTAAACAATAATTGCAATAATCTCACTTATGGGATTTTTTAAAACAATTTACTTTGCGCTTTGTTTGCAATATTAAAATCAAATATTTAGACTATTCTTTGAATAATTCAGATTAAGTTTTATTATAAATACGGGCGGTATTTTGCAACATCGTACATCTGTGCATACGCATTCGAGTTGCAATCGAGGCTGAGACTGGTTTGTTGCTTTACATGGCTGCACCAAGAAACCTTTATTGTTGCATAATAATTTTAACCAGTTAAAGTATGTGGAATACTGTGTTTTTGGAACGCCCGGTAGTTCTTGTGCTCCATCTCTCGGAGCCGAACCGAACGCATTTTGCTTCGGCGTAAAAGTAAAAGTGTGATTTGACGTTTTTATCTAAAGTGCAATTACGTCTAAATTTCACTGAGCCATGGTAATTTTTTTTTTAATGAAAAAAATAACTTCCGTGTCGTAACAGCATTACTTAACAAATCTGTGCATAAAACTAAGTTCATGGTTGAGAAGAGCAAACCGGTACGATTTTTCTATAACGATTCTCTTCTATACCGCTTTCACTGTGTATTTTTTGCATAATTCGATGTAGTGTTTGTTTTACAATTATCGCATAAATCAAAAACAAATCGTCGATAATTATCATAATTGTTATGCAACTGGGTTGCGTTGGACCTTTTTACCCATCGTGAGACTTTCATTTTTTTGGGTCGTATTGAAGGTCGAAATTTTTATATATATTGTCGAAAATAGCATACAAGTCAACCTTCGAATACCCGAAGTGGATACTCCTGGCATAATTTCGTTATATACAACCTTAAATTACTTTTACTTATTATATTTTGATTGCACGTATGCCATGTTAAAGGGCTTTTTATATTTCACTAATTAATTGAACTTTAAAAAAAAGAATACGTAAGATAAACGAATTTAATACTAATTATATATTTTTTTATATTTATGTTACGAGCTTTATTAGATTACCCAATTAATCCTATATAATAAATACTGCTATTAAAAATATTTAAATAATAATATTAAAAAATATTACTAGTTTTTACATATTTTACATATATATTTACGTGTTTTAGATCGCATTTTTTTCTTTTTGAGTTTTATTCTCAATATACATATTTCGCAAAGACACTCTTAGCATCATCAGGAGATTTATTATTTTTTTCTTCATTCTCAGAGACTAGCTCATTCAGTTAGTCTCCGAGGATGAAGAGTGGCAGACTCTTCGAAACGTCAGACGCTCACAATCAAGTAAGATCGCGATGGTGTCCGTAGGCAATATTGCTCATAAATATATATATATATATATATATATATATATATATATATATATATATATATATATATTAAATCTCGGGATTCATCGCGATTTATGCTTACTTGTATTCTATATTTCGGCCGTGATTTTCCGGCCATGATCACGAATTATTCGCAACTCTATTATGTACCTTTCACTGAAGTTGTAAAATTCAAATAAAAAACTCAACCATCTACTGGAGAAGATCCATTAGGACTAATAGAAACATATGTTTATGTATACTTACCACAATAATTGATCAAAATACTAAATTAACCCAACGTCTTGGCTCATTTCTGACCATAGATATGGAAATTTTTGATATACAAGCATATATCATATGTGTATATGAATTTTGTTACAGATTAAACAATTAAAATAATAATCCTTTAATTAACAAAAATATATTATATAACATTCGTACTAAGCCGACATTAGCGATTAAGTGTAGTTGTCTAAAATAAATTTAAAAAAAAGGTCGGACGAGCCGTACACCTGGCAAGTCGAGTCGATAATTATTTGGCAATTTAATGAAACATTACAGAACAAATGTAATGATAAATTCAAAATCAGCGTTTCATTTTAGTAAAAATATATGTATAATGTACGTATGGGGATAGAGAACCATAGGATAGTATATACGTAATAATTCATAAATAATAATGTTTTCATTGACTAATCATTTTAATCGTCATTACGCTCTGGCACATAATACTTATTTTAACGCCTATATCTCGTGAATTTTTATTTTTTGAAATTTCTCACAATTAACATATATTTTGTATACCTAATTCCTAAAATATTCATTACTTGATTTTTGCTCTCTTATGACGTGCTCTCTTTTGTCAAACGCTCATATTTCTGTAAGCGCATTTGACGCACGCTATTTTGTTACAGCGCTACTTTGGTAAACGCTCTTATGACGCAGCGCTTATAATGCAGCGCTCATTTGACGCACGCTCTTTTGACCGGCTGCTAATATATACATACATATGCATATATAATATATAAAATCAATTTAACTAAGTATATTTAGTTAAATTGTAAATATTCTGTTTTTATAGCCTTACGTAAGTTTAACATATCTTCCATATACCAATAAAAATACATAATGTCAAAATTACATAAAAAATATATTTCTGTATAAACTTGAAATGATGTGACGAAAATGATTTAACTTTGACCTCAAAAATTGTCGTTAAAGTGAAAAAAATGTATATAAATTGTCCAGCAACGGCCATGAAAAGTTCTTCAAGCGGTTAAAATTACAAGTAAATCATAACCCATTTGCAACCTATTATTTAATTCTCAATTTGTTTATGAAAATATTTAATTTTAAATATCTGTATCCAAAATAATCAAATATAAACCAGGTTTTTATATTAAATGTATAAGAATGATAAAAATTATACAAAAATAAATGTATTATGCTTAAACAAATATCACAAAAATAGCATGTGATATTGAAAATAAATTATACCAATTATTTATTTACGTATTAAAGCATAGACTATAAATGTACTACATCATATATTTTTATAATTTGAAATGACTTGCACTATTGGTTATAATATTTTTATTGTTATATACAAACGTATTTTTAATATGACGGAATTCTACCTGGTACTGATTAATGTATGATAATTTTAAAGTTATTTAATTTCCATCAATAAATTGTGCACTTAATGCAATATGCATTCTGGTTTCAGCACGCGAAAAAATTATCATACAATAACATCAATTAAAACACCATCTTATGTATTATTACGAAATATATAGAATAAATAATTAACTATTATTTCTCAGTAATGCGATGTTATAATTAAACTATATGTATCAATACATTGTGTTAAACATCCTTTTATTTATTTCATCAACACAAATCCGGTGAAATGGTATTAAGCAATAGAATTCCATAAACTTTCATTACCAAAGGCTTACTTCGTAAGTAAATTTGTCTCAATTCACTGGTGACATTCGCATGGTCAACATCGTCAATGGTGAGTCAATTGTAACCTAAACTTTTATATAAACTATATTGTATTTTTTACTTTATACTACGCATTTCGTAACGGTTGAACAACGTTCAAGAACTTGAACGTGAACGTTTAGAATAACATTGAGACGCTTTAATATAATTTCGTACATATTACGAAACGTATTGCAATAATCAAATTTGTATTATTTTTTTATAAACGCAAATTATTGTTACGTTCAACTTTTACGTTCAACGAAACCTATTAAAATCTTTAGCGTAACGATGATGATTATTACGGCAGTGAAAGCACGCGTTTGCTTTTGAATTTACAAAAAAGAGTTATAGCCACACAAAAAAACAATCACAGAATTTCTTCTGCTGCGTGGTCGTCATTTAGTAGTTATATTATTTATATTATTTAACTACGTAATACAAGAGATGATTTGGTATATTCACTCTGTATACGTAACATATTATATATTCAAATAATATAAATACATATAATTAATTATAAATATATAGTGAGGATGGCTTAATAAACATCGTGAGGTGTATTATTAATTATTCATATATAATATGAAGCTTTTAAAAATTCGCATAAACATATATTTTTATTGCCGTTTCCAATAAAATAATAACAAGGTTATAAATTAATACCATCAACGTCAATGGATTTATATATATGATGGATTCAAATAGATGCAACTTAAGTAAAAAAATTCTTAACCCCTTTACTCAAATCAATGTCAAATATGAATGAAGTAATTATTGTTATTATTTTTTTAATTATTTTGGTACAAGAAACTTTTATATGTATGTATATTTAATTTGCAATTTCAATTATATGATTTGTATTTATTGCGTTTTAAAATAAAACAATGCTTAATAGTATTTTATATATAAAGCTATGTATATAGACCTAATAGTTAACTTTACAGAAAATAAAATAGCTATTATATCTTACATATGAATATTATTATATTCAATTTCTATTCTTTCCATTAAAAATGTTATTTATTCATTTACCCTTTTAGTAGTGAGTTAATTTATAAATATTTGTTAATTTGATAGAATACACTTGAGAGTGAGTTAATTATACGTAAATCCATAATTATTTCTGTAGTTATTTATTTATCATTATTTAATATTGCATTTATAGTAAATATTAATAATTAAAATCAGTAATCCTTTTAGTTTCATTGATTTGAATTATTTTACTTATTTTTGTACTACTATGATTTAATAATTTATTTTAAATATTTATTATATTATATATTATTCGGCTTTTGTAAATTTGTATATCAATTTAGAGACCCTTATTATTTTTATAAAATGCATATAAAAAAAATGATATGTTTATTTACGTACTTTGATATTATTTTAAATAAAAATCATTTATATTAAATTAAATTTTAAAACATATTATATAAGTATAAAGTTTTTCATTTTATATTTATTCAGTTATATATACAAATACATATATAACTATATATACAAATACATATAAATCAAACGGGAAAAATCAACCACTCAAGGGTTTAATCATTTATTACGTAATTCATGTGATATTTTAAAAAAAATTAGCTATTTCGTACTTTTTAATTTATTGGTATTATCTTATATAGACATCTTTTACAAAAAAAATATTATATATTTATAATGTTTTTTTTTATTTCTTCACTTATATACATATGTATATATATAACTATCTGGGGTACCTCAATACAGTGAAATATCGACCGCCGTACATGTACGGCGATACTCCTCAAAGGGTTAAATATACTTACTTAATTATTTTCAGTGCTATTTTTCAACTTTACGTTGAATTTTTCAACTTTACAAAAAGGAAAGTAATAGTTAAGTTATTATCGGTTGCTTACAAACGTGCACATTTTTTACAATTTTTAATGTGCTAGGTTTATACCTTACATTTATAGAAGGATAGGTTAAAATCAGGTGCTTCGAGCAAATCTGTTTTTAATTACTTCTTATTTTTACACAAAAAGATGTTATCAGTTCTCGAAGTATCATATTTTACTAATTGTAAAAATCAAGTCAGTTTTACAAAAAGGAAAATATGTATGAGATCTTTCGGGTATATCTGGCTATTTTTTATTTCCTGTTCTTTTAAAACGAATATTTATTATCAAGTATTTGAAGTGCACTTATTATTCATTTTCAGTGCTATTTTCGGACCTTACATTCAAATTTGCAATTTTACCGTAAATTTTGTTTATAGTAAAAAATGTAGTAATCATATTGTAGTAATCAAAAAATGTAGTAAAACAGACTTGTTCTTTTCACCTGAAAAAATATTATTAGTTCATCGAAAACATTTTCAGGTGAATACTTATACATGTGATAATTATTAGATCTTACGAGACTACAAAAAAATTAATTGGTATCAGGTTCTTGTATATTATCTGTTTTTTTTTTAAATAAATAGTATGCACATATTTATTAAGTTAGTATTATTTTCAGACCCCACTATTCAGTGGCGTAGCTAGAGTATGTGACACCCAGAACAATCCTTATAATTGCCCCCCCTCCATACATTTTTTTGCAGGGTCATAAAATCAACATTTCTTAAAATAATAAATTGGTTATTATTAAGCTCTTGTTATTTGTGGATTTATATATGTTTTAGTTCATTCAGGGTTAAGAACCATACTAGACGATTCCATCGCGAATATGCCGCCCCCAAGCAAGTGCCGCCCGGGGCGGCCCGCCCCGTCCCATAGCTACACCACAAATATAAATGTAGTAAACAGACCTTCTGAGTGTATCTGGTTCATTTCAATTAACTGTTATTTTCAGATTGAAAATCGTTTATCAAAATACACTTGTTTAACAATTTTCAATGATAATTTTGAACGTTACGGTTAAATTTTTAACGTAAAAATAATAATTTATAATTTAAAACCGATATATATATATAGTTAATTTCAATACCCTCTTCTTTTCACATAAAAAAACATTGTCAGTTTATTAATTAATTTTATTTTATAATTAAATTTATTACTATAATAACAAAATATAAATTACGTATATTTAATGCTTATTAAATTTTTTTATTAAAAATATTTATTTAATGTTATAAAAATAGTTTTAAAATTCAAATAATTTATAACATGATTTTTTAAATTTGAAATAATTTAATTTGGTAATCAAATTTATTATTTTATTAAATAAATATATTTATCGTCTATTTAATGATAATTAAATTATTAAATTCTAAATATTGTTTATTAATAGTAGAATAAAATTTAAACACAGCGCTTAAATAGTTAATTTTAATTACATAAAGAAAAGTAGTTAGTATATTTTAAAGATTTATTTGCTTATCTTTAATTTCCTGTCCTTTTCCTAATAAAACTAGGTATTTATTTAAACCAACTAACGGAGTATATAATTCACTTTACAGAAGAAAAACTAATATTTAGAACCTTTAGATGTATCTGATAAATATTAATTCCATCTTTCTTTCTAATGTGTTTTTTCAATGTTTGAAATAGCAATATTTTCAAATAAATACTTACTATTTAGGAGATAAAATTGTACTTGGCTTTGCTATATATGTTAGAATAGTAGTATCAAAAATAATCAATAAGTTATTATAACAAAAAGCGAATTTAACTTATTTAAAATATATATTGTATGTATACAAATTCATTTTTTCTTTTTCTTGCCTGGTAAATATTTGATTATACATAGATTTATATATTTAATAAAAATGTAGGTTTACCATAAGTTGATTATTATGATTAAATAATACTCAAATTAATCGTATAAATCTCTAGAGCAAAAAAATTAAATTAGTCTTTTGTGGTATTTGGAAGTAGTGAAAAGTATTTCGTAACAGAGCCGACAATTACATATTTTGTAGTCGGACAAACAGCGTTGTGATACAATCTAACGATGCCAAAATATATTATGTTTGTCCACTTCGAACTATTTTTGAATAATGGACACTTTCACATTTCACCAAATGCTTGCAACAAAGAGAACATTTGTATGAAAGCGGATTACGCGATATTTTGATTTCGGATCCGGAATTTTGTAATATTATTTTGCAAATAATGACATCCGAAAATTTAAATTACAATATTGAGTAATCAATATTGTAATTTAAATAATAATACAATTATAAAATATTAATACAATAATATCGCTTATACAAAATATTCTAAAATCATTTATAGATATTATTTATAAATTAAATACATACATATGTACATATAACGTTACTATAAAGCTTTGAACTTAATAAATATAATATATACATGGCAAATTTACAGTGTAATGAATTTTTTGCTTTTGAAAAAAACATGGAGTTATAGATAAGAAAAAACAGATACATTTAGATGATCTTACTTTAATTTAATTTCATTGAATAAAGCAATACAGTTTATTATATATTTATTGATTTTTAACGATAAATTATATATACTTAATTAATGATTAAATATAATAGATTTTAAATATTGAATTTAACTACATATTATATTATCATGACAACATAAATTATATTTAACAACAGGTTTTTATTTGCTTATTTCATTTAAAATGAATATTTATTATCACCATCGTAATATTTATCCAATATTTTCCCAAAAAAGCTCTAATCCAATCATTCACTTAGTAACATTCTAACTAAATTTGTATTCCCCATTTTACGGTAACTCTTCACTACGGCACGCAGGTGCGTATCGAAGGCTTCATATTCTTAGCACATGCGCAACACGTCAATGTACAACCAGCACATAAAATATTTTTTAATAATAAAATAATAAGTATATATTTTTTTATACGCACAATAAATCATTGATTACATATTTTAACTAACCTACAAACAAAAACAAGTTTATTTAACCCTTAACCTCCGGTCAATGCTATATGTTAAAAAAAATCTCATAAAGGTACATACCAAAAAAAAATTTAAATATTGAGCTTCATATTAAGATAAAAATCGACATAATATTTTTTGTAAAATTTAAATCAATAATAAGTACATATATAATATATTATTTATTTTATAGCTAATATAAAAATTAATTAAACATGTGAAACCATTTGCCAAAAAACGCAAACCCATCATGTTGCTGAATAAATAAAAAGGAAAACTCTCGTGTCAGACTGCGCGTTAGGAAATCGCTCCAGTACACTCAGTGGTTCTCAAACCACGTTAATGTGCCTTCAAGGGTTGCGTGAATGTATCCCGGGAGCATTGTTAGGTTTTAAGAACGAAATAAACGATTTGAGTGCTTAAAATGCCAATAAAAACAATATTGCGTTAACTTTATGCTTAAACTGACGTTTGACAGTACAGTTAGTACAAATGTTAAATTATGCCTTTCATTTCAATTATTATTTTATTTTAATGCCGTAAAAATAAAAAATATTATTTAACTAAGTTTTCGCGCAATTTTTAATTAATATATTTAAGGCAATTTTTAGCTATTATATTTTAGTAAAAACAATATTAATTCACGTTTTTAAAAATAATAGGATAACGCATTTAAATACTTCAGTTTATCTTCAAACTAATTACTTAATCTTTTTTTCTATAATTAAAAAAAATGTTTGTTATCAATGTGCTAAGTATTTCTTAAACCCATTTGAATGAGTTCTTTATTAGACTTTAACAGTAGGAAAAATTTACTATTCTTTAGTCTTATAAATACATTTTTAATTTATTTTATGTAACTTTTAAAAACAATAATTGTGATGAGTCTATTATGTGCTTAAATATTTATTTGATATAATTTAATAATTATTCGGGAATCAGTGACATTTATTTAAATAATTAAAAATAATAATGAATAATCATTAACAAAAATAAGATGGCTCAAAAGTTTTTAATTACCGAAAAATTAACTATCGCAATTTCTGCGCGTGTTGGGTGCCAAGAACTACAGCAGTCGCGAAGCTTATATGAGATCTTAGTTGATATTTATTTTTTAAATGCTTATCAATAAAATTGTAAGATTTGATTAGACCCTTTTTAAGATTTTAAATAATCTACTTCAGCGATTTGATTGTATTTTTTGATATGCGGCGTTAAAAAATATATTAAAAATATATATGAATCCATAAGTTTGACAAGCATGTTTTCACCCCAAACCAACACATCCCCGAGCATTACAAATACACTTCGACCCCTCTCAACGGCCCACCCTGTCTATTTTCGGGGTGGCATTCAGTCGAGCCCGAGATTTGGGTCGAAGCGCTTCGTTTTATTTGCACGACATAACATTCACGCTCTCCGAACATTTTTTTCTGTTGCATCGAATCATTGCTTTGTTAAAATCTAAGAATATGTAATATAAACACGTACTTTGAAAGAGATGATTCTCGAACCGGTTCGCGCAGAACCCGATTTGAAGACACGTGACCGAAATTCGTATGAAATCGACTGTCAAATAATCGCGATAAATCACGGTTGGAGATTTTTGCTCTAAAATGACACAATTATGGTGCTACGATGTGTCAAGTGTTTATATAACTACATAAAACCAAAATATATGTGCGTTTTATACGCACAAAAATCATCCAGTAAGAATACACAATTATTTTCTGTATTTTGTTATATGTATGTATTGAATGTTACTAATGTAATTAAAAGTAGTTAGGTTTTTTAATTTAAACTATGGTAAAGATTTACTAGTATTATTATATTTATAAAAAAAACACATTTCTTACAGTAGTAATATTAATTATATAATAGAAGACATTACAATTTTTACTTAAATTTATTATGAATAAAAGCTATTGTTAATTTATAATGTATAGTATACATACATACAAGTGGTATTAAATATATGTTTATTGAATACATATCGAACTTTTAAACTTCACACAAACATCTAAACATAAAATTGCGCATTGAATCAATGCAGATGTGCAGCAAACCGTGGAAATGCATTAACCTAAATAGACATTCAGATTTATCGATTGTTTCGAAGCATACAAAGAACTAAACAATTATATAATACATAAGTAATTTATTTTAATAGCAATTTAGAAACCTATCCTATCGTTAAAGTGTTGATAATTATGTCTATAACAAATAGGCACATTAATTAATCAGTCACAGAAAAAAATTGTCGTTCACCGTATAAAATTAAAATTGATTTCCTATTTAAAAATATGCCATTTAATCTTGTCATCTAATAAAATTGCTTTCTCCCGAATCTACAAAAAAATATATTGTATAATTTTACTATTACGTTCACTTTTGTTTAACAGATATTAACGTAGCGTTCTACTTTTTTATCGTTATCAAATACTACTACTGGTTTTTAAATTTTATTTACTCTCCTTGACGTAACATATTTTTTTATATTGTTTCAGATATAATGAACGTTATGAGGTGCTGATCTAGAAGTCAACGTTTGTCTCATTTATACATATACACATTTAGTCCGAGAGTGTAACTAAATAATTCTTCAAGATGACTTCTATATATAACAACACTGTTACAGAATTCTATCACTATGTCTTTACTGATTTGGCGGGTAAGATTTAATTTTAAATCATTAATTAATTAAGATTAAATATCTGTATTTATGTATTTTTTAATTTTTAGATCATAGAACCAATCACTGGTTCTTAATAAGCGATCCAATGCCAGGATTGACAATATTAGGTGCTTATCTTTATTTCGTTAATAGCTGGGGACCAAGATACATGAAGGATAGGAAACCGTTTTCGCTGGAAAAAACTTTGATCGTTTATAACTTTTTACAAGTTTTAGTCAGCGTGTTTCTGTTTTATGAGGTGAGTATTAAAAATGATCTATATTTTATTAGCATTTAATTTGTGTTTATTTTTAATAATATTTTTTAGGGTTTAGATGCCGCGTGGTTAACTAAATACAGTTGGAAATGTCAACCAGTGGACTTTTCAGAAACCGAAGAAGCTATGAGGGTATTTTTTTAAATAATAAAATAACTACATATTTGCTTAAAATAAACACCTTTTTAATAATATAATAGTATGGATAACTATTTCCAATTTAAGCTATGCAATAAATTATTTTTACTCGGTAAAACCTTACAATTTAATTAGCCGCGCAGCGAGAAATTTATAATATTTCAGGTGTGATAAAAATTAGTTTTGTGTCTTCAACTTACTTGTGATCAAGTAAGTTGAAGACACAAGATACAGTGGCTGTGGCATAGTAGTGTTATTTTAAACCAAAAATTCACTTATAATTTGTGAAATTTGAGGTGGCGCATTATCGTGGTACAAACTTTTGTAACCACAATTGCTGTCGTTTTATTTGGATTGCTTTACGCAAAGGTCATAAAACTGTTATGTAACACTCCTTTAGTAGTAATATTTACGTAGTATACTTATGTTTATTAAATCAAATCGAACTTGACGCGCTTTTTTACAATCACTTTTATTAAAACGATTGAACATTTGCTTTGATGTTATGATGAAATATAAAAATGCGCCATGTGTTATGCCACATTAAAATAATACTAGGTCATTAGTGACTTAGTTGATCAGTGATGTAAATCCTAAAAGACCTGGGTTCGAATCGCATATGAACCTGTTTTTTTAATTTTATCGTGTATAAGAGATAGGAATTAATGATTAATATTTAATCAAGATTGATCATCACTGATTGGTTTTCATAATGAAAGAAAATGAGTGAGCAGAACCTTGACATTCAATCAAACTTGACGTGCTTTTTTACTAGAGCTTCCATTGAAATGATTGGACATTTGTTTCGAAATATCAGCTCGCTACTTACTAAGTAGTTGTTGTTTGTCTCAACCATATTGTTAGGCATTAGGCCAAAGCCTGTCATATTACTACAAAAATAAATAATTTTGACGAATACTCAAAATTTTTATTTAAAATTCAACATATTTTGGTACAAATTTGGCTACTACTCTTTTCATTATCATGCTGTGTTTTTACTGTACAATATAACAATTTCCTTAAAAAGCAATATAGAAGTGATTTATCATCAAGCTTAAAATGTTTTCACATAATCTTTGTTGTTATAAAATTGTCACAGCCCTTTTATAAATATGTATTATATTATAAAACCATTTTTTTGACATATTGCTAAAGACCTTTTTTTAAATTTGCACTCATTTACTGAACCATATTTTATTTTTTACGCAAAATTTAAAGCAAATTTCCGTCATCCCAAAAATAAATGAATCGCTGAACGTGATAAAATGCATCGTTATATCTTGACTGTTAAACACAAACTACGCGTTCATATTGCTGACAATCAAAACTATAAAAAAATTAGTATAAAAACGAAAAGTACAGTGGTTTTTTCTTATCATAGCTCGAATTTAAAATAACATTATAGACATATTTTCAATTTATTATCGTCAATATAATAACATAGTATCTGCTTAGATATTTATGTATGTATGCATTCTATACACGATGAGTCATCGCATTATTAAACCGGTGCGTATCAACACAAATAGCGTCAGAACAAATTAATTTAATATAACTAAATATATAGATTGATTAGGTCAGTAATTAAAATACATTTTACATACATAGTTTCTTGACTATGAAATTAACTTTGAGGTAATTTGTTATCTGTGCAATATAATAAAAATACTATTAACCGTTTATGTTAGTGTTTGTAAACATGTTTTGATCGAATCAATAATATGTTGATTTACAACTTTTTTTTTTAATCTAACATAAAAATAATATAATTTATAAGTCATTGAATCAGACGTTATTTAAAGTAATATTAATGCGCTAATATATTAATTTGTAAATTGAATTTTTGTATTCTAAGTCAGTAGCGGCTCGTGTCTAAAAATTAATCGTTTGGAAATATGTTTATTATCAATGTTATAATGAAATAAAAAAATACAAAGTTTCTGAGGAAAAAATTTAAATAAATATTTTATTAAAAAACTTATATTTAAAAGGAAAAATTATAATTTTTATTTAAATAATAAGTCCATATATTTTTTTTCAATTAACATTTAATTAAAACTGGTTACCGTTTTTTATACTAAATTATAAAACGATATTAACTTAAATTTCTTTAATTTAAAATTATTTTTTAATATTTTTATAAATGTTTATATTTCAAAATATTTTTTAATGTAATTAAAATAGTAATTTAATTTTTTCTAAAATTATTTTAATTAAATTTTGCTTAACAGTAATAAAATAATATACTGAAAAACATTGTATTATCAATTCGAATATAATTGAACGCCATCTATTTATTAAATCTCTAAATATTACCGATTTATGTATATGTAAAAATATAATTAAACATTAAAAATATATTTTTAAATAATTAATCATAATAAAAATGTATGTGCCATTTTACAGGTGGCACGAGGGTGTTATATTTATTTCCTAGCCAAAATCTCAGAACTTCTAGACACCGTATTTTTCGTGGTCCGAAAAAAAGATCGTCAGATATCTTTCTTGCACATGTATCACCACACTGTGATGCCAATGATATCATGGGGAGCAACTAAATACTATCCTGGAGGACATGGAACATTCATCGGTGTGATCAACTCGTTCGTGCATATAATAATGTACTCTTATTACATGTTAGCCGCCATGGGACCTCAATACCAAAAGTACATCTGGTGGAAGAAGTACATAACCAACCTGCAAATGGTACGATTAAAATACTAAAATAATTTACAATAAAATATATACTCAATGCTTGTTACTCTTATGTTTCAGTTGCAATTCTGCTTTACTTTCTTGCATTCGTCTCAGTTGATATTCTACGATTGCGGATTCCCAAGATGGTCAGTATTCCTAACGCTACCGAATGCAGTGTTCTTCTATTTCTTGTTTGCCGACTTTTACAACAAATCGTACAAAGGACCTCAAGATCCAAAAGCAAACGGTCATGCTAAAATCAACGGTAAGGTGCATAAATCGGAAGACGATAAATACACAAACGGAAAAGTCAAAAGCTCATAAATTTTGCTAAGATGTATCCATTAGTGAAATTTTATATACAATTATTCTCCATCGTGACAAAGCTGAAACGAAGAAATTAGTTGAAGTTATTACGTTTAATTTTAATCATAAAATGGTATATAAATATTTGCTCAAACGGTTGGAATTGAACGAATCAATAATTGAGTAATGAAGGAGCTTAAAAGTGGCTGAATTCTAAATATTTGTATCACACGTTACCTTATTTTGTATAGATTGTAATCAAAGTATGTGTAAGGTATATAAGTCTGTCTTCCAAAAAATTGTGATTGTCAGTCAATATTTTTCTTGAATGTATTAAATATGTATGTAATCGTCTCAATACTCAGGTATTAGTGGTATATAATTAAATGAAAAAACCAATTTATTACTGGTGAGATGCCATATATACTAAATATATGTATATCTATACACATTTCTCGAATTTTGAGATAATGCAATTTTCAATTATTGTCGCTTAAGGTGTTAAAAATGACTTCTAAAACGTAAATTAATTGCGGATGAATGTTGCTCGCAAACTTCAATATGACGTCGCAGAGCATTATTATACGTACAATGTGATTGGATATATCTAATAAACTCTAAAATGTGATTAAATATATTAACAAAAAAAATGTTATTCTTTGTGCAATGTATGAGAGAAAAGTTTATTTTGCAAAAATATAAATATACGAAATTTTATACGCGATTTATAATTTTTAGTTAAATTTAGATGTGTTCATCAGGTAATGTTGTCGGCGTTCAATTTTTACGTCACTTAGATATAAATTGATTAAAAATATAAATATTCTCTTTTATGATTTATTTTATGAAACTTTTAATTACTATGTTTAGTATTATGATTGTAATTATTTGTATTATACTTATGTTTATTGGGTTTATATTTTTTATATGAACATATGTATTTAATTAAATAAAAATCTTATATTCAAATATGTATATAGTAATGTAACTAGAAAACATGTCTCTCAGAAGGAGTAATTATTTATAATATGAAGCTTAACCGGAGATTAACGATTGAATATCTACTTATAAATAAGGTCAAAGATCCGGTAAGTATGGAATCTGATGGTAATTATACACAGTTAATACGATCATATAGACTGCTTATTCTACTTCGGTTATATCTACCCTGCAACGATATATTGGTATTTATAAAGTAGATTAAAATTTCCAATGACTTGTTGTATGTATATTTGAATTTACAAAAATAATATCTTACAACCAAAATCTGGGGTGACATAAATTTCTTAATAGGTCACCAATATGTATCGCTTAATTTTTATATATTCTAATATTTTTGTAATATACAAATAAATATACTAAAATTGTATATTTATATATTCCACAAATATTTGACGAATAGTTGCACATAGTTAAAATTTAGGCAAATTTATTTGATATTTGAATATTGATATGAATCACAAATCATCTTTTGTATAAAAATACTAGATTAGTCATTAATTTCTTGCTTTAAATTAAATAAAGAAGCGTAGTTTTGCAAAATTTATGTTTACTTGTGAGCCTAAGTTTAACCAACAGTAACAACAATAGAGTCGATTCCATTAATGTGTTCTTGAATTTTTTGTTTAGATAACTAGCTATATTTAATTGCCAATAACTGTAATTTAAATATCACTACTACTACTACTAATATCTAGTAACAATTGTACAATTATATTGAAAATCTATGGAAAAAAATAATAATAATAAACAGTTATATAAGATCTCAATGATATTTTTACATTTTAGTAAAGTATCATGTGCTTATTTAAATAAATACACTTACATTGCATAAAAACAGAAGTTAAAGAAGCAAGTGAAGAATCTGCCCTTTTTATGGAAGTCATCATTTATGGCAAACTACATCATTTTTCATTCATAAAGACTACATCAAATCTTATTGCATCGAAAAAATATAATACATCTTAGTTTTAATAATTAATAAACCTAAAGTGTTGTTTATTTTTTTTAATATTGAACAAAATATATTGCACAATACTGTTAGCTGTAGCTGTTGTCATGGAATAACTTTTTCACTTTTTGCAGCTATATAAACTTCATTATTTTATTCTATAAACATATCACTATAAGACAAATATTTTAGATTTTCACATTACTTGAATAATTGTATTTTGTCATATTTTTTAAAAGAATGAGCCATCTAAAATATACTATTGTTTAGAAAACACTTGACGCAAATACGCATTGACCATGATGAAACACTTGTCGCAAATTTGCAATAATCCAAAATGTTATCAGTCTTTACGACTCTGTTATGCAGACAAGAATTGTATTGCCAACAGGTATGATTTGGTATGATAAGTACCTGTTTAGACTCCAATGGTCATGTAAAGATGACTAAGATAAACAAATATTATTCTGACTCAAAATCATTACAATTAGTGCACGCGTTAAAAAAAACTCTTTTATATCAACGTATATAAACACATACATCGTGCACATCATTAACTTGCATTTAGATTACATGAGAATTGAGCTAAACTTGCAACAAGCGAAGCTACGTGAGCGTCGGTCGAGACTGAGGAAACCGCCGCTTCCCACTTCACGTCAATCTTAATCCAGATAACGAAATCTAGTGTTCAACCCGATCTTCGCGAGCGACTGGAGCTCACAAGATGCAGAGAAAGCTACAAGCGCATTAAGTAAATTAAAATGATTCAAATTTGTTATACGTCCAATAATAAACTACGTGACGAAACCTTTTTAAATCTAATTAAAATGTAACTGCATTTTTAGCATCCCTTGAAGTAAATTTAATTTAAAAAATAATTTATCAAATGAGATCAAAAACCTGTTTGCTTACTATATATTGTATCCAGAGACACTTGTAAGAAAACAAAAACTTCGTAGGATATGTTCGCATACTATATATTACTATATCTATAGAGTCTTTCTTAGAGAAAGGGCAAAAGTTTGTCAATATAATAAATATTCTGATCAATTATAACAATAGTAGACCTCGTGTTTTAATGGATGATAAAATTGGGCACATAGTTTTAGCCCATGGCTATATAGAGCTCCTCGTAGATTTTCAGAATCAGGTTTAAAGTCCTGCCAAAACCACTTGAACAGTTTCTCACAAAAAACTTTCAATAATTGAATCTTTCAGCTACTAAAAAAATGAAAGTAGATCATAAATTTAAATGGCACATACACCATTGATTAAATTCATAAATAAAATATTTTCATAACATATGTTAAAACTCAATACATATTGTAAAAATAAAAAAAATCCATATAAGAAATAATTTACATTTATTACATTGTATACCATTAATAAATACATAATTTTAACTCTATATAAATATATCATACAAAATTAACTATAACTTAGAGCTTCTCGATGTATTCAAATATATTTTGATCATTCCCGTTTTCTCAGATTTGTGTCTTGGCTTAGAAGTTCAGCATCTCTTGATATTTGGGCATAAGCACCATTCTCGTATGGTTTAGTAACGACTTTATCTTCCAGTATCGGTCTTCCGGCCACGGTCTTGTTGCTCGCGTGTTTGTTACCCCCTTCGTATGACTTTCTATAAAAATCGGCAAACAAAATCAAGAATCCCATAGCGTTCAATATGAAGAAGTAAGACACTCCGCGCGATTGTCCGCAGTTTGTACACAAGAGCAGAATCAGGTATGTGATAATGATACAGAATTGCACCTGTAACGACATTGGTTCTAAATAGCTATACATCATTGATAAAAAATATTAAAATGTATCTGTTATACTAACGAGTTGCATAATGGTCATGTATTTCTTCCACCAAATGTATTTTTGATATTTCGGTCCCATGGCAGCAATCATATAATAAGTGTACATTACTACGTGCACAGTGGAGTTCAAGATTCCTACCATACCTCCTTGAACACTAGGGGAATACTTCAAGAAGGACCACGTGAAGAACACCATGTTGGAATGATGGTAGACGTGCAAGAAAGATATTTGACGCGATCTTTTCCTCAGCACAAAGAAAACTGTATCTAAGAGTTCCGTCACTTTAGCGAAAAAGTACCACCATCCAGCTATTTCCACCTAAAAGTTTATTTTATTGTTATATACAACCATCAATTACTTAAAATATTTAGTAATACGTACGTTTTTTGGAGATTTATTAAGTTTTTGGCTGCAAGCTGATGAAAACATAGATTTTAATGGAAACTCTATGAGAGAACACTGAAAACAAAAACAATATTTTTATTATAAATTAGTGTTTTTTGATTTTATCGCTTCTGGGAATTGAATCCCATATAAACCATTATGTTTTTCAATTTTTATCGCATCTGTAAAATCAGAATTAGCTATAATTATATGTCTATAATTTCATTCAATCATCAAAATCTCGGTTTTCCTAGATTTTCCTAATCTCGTGGATTAATTTCGTGATGAACAATTCAATTTGAGCTAGGTCGTACCTAATAGGTACAAAAAATCTCAAATATAGATATAAAATTAAAATTCTTTTTAATTATTAAATATATTACCATATTCGCAATATCAATAAATTTAATGTTTTACATATATTTTTCTTTATTTTAAAGAAAATGTCTAAAAATAATTTTAAATCTAATTTAGTGAAGCTATTATTTAAATTCAATAAATTTATAACTTTCTATTAGTAGGATTATAACTCTGCTAAA